>NC_043003.1:60840869-60855869 GCF_006345805.1 Octopus sinensis | reverse complement strand
AGCCAAGAGGGTTGGCAGTGTGTATGTCTTATTTTCCTAGGTTTCTGCGACTGATAGAGGGTTGTATCCTCAAACCGGATGTCTGACATAAATGTTTTCAGCAGAGCGAACTCCGCCTAAGGCATCCATGAAGCATGTAGTGAAATTAAACCAGACGGTGAATTAAAATTACCATGGTGGAATTTGAACTCAGAACGCAAAGAGCCGAAAGAAATGTCACAAAACATTCCATGCAACATACCGACAATCCTGCCTGTTCCCCACCCTGTGATGACACTTTATTTATCATCTCGAGAAAATGAAAGGCCAAGTTGAGCTTGGAGGGATCTCAACACAAAGCAGGAATAAATACCACAAGGTATTTTGTATATCATTCTAACGACTTTTCCACTAATTAATAAAACAAGTGAAGCCGTAGTTTTCCTGTTTTTCCTTCACTTCACTTTGTTCCGGTCCACTTAACTGTAAATGAGTAACCTTGTGAGAGACTAGGGTAAGTGTTGTGATCTCATATATGTGTCATGGGAATCGAATAACCGGCTCTGTGAGGCCTGGAATAATGTCCAGGTACAAACAGTTTTTCTATATTTTAAACTTTAAAACAATTGCTTTAAATGTATTTGTTTTTCCAGAAACCATATGTGAAATCCTGTGTCGAAACATATATTGTTATATTGCTCCACCCCCACCCCCACCCCCAAAAAGAAAAGAAACCCTCCCGAAATATAACAATAATTGCTTTAAACATTATTTACATTCGACGGATATTTGTTCTCATCGTCAGCCTTCTTCAGGTGTCTTGGGGAAATTTCGAACCTGGGTTCTCATTCCTAAGGTATTTTTCGATGTTGTTATTATTATTATTATTATTATTATTATTGTAACATCGAAAAATACCTTAGGAATGAGAACCCAGGTTCGAAATTTCCCCAAGACACATGAAGAAGGCTGGAGGGTATATCAGCCAAAACGTTGTGTTAGCAACAAACAAGATGAGGACAAATATCCGTTGAATGTAAATAATGTTAATAATGTACATAATTCCTCATCTCTTAAATATATAACAATAATTGCTTTAAACTTTTCATGCGAGGTACACCTGTAAACGTGTAATGTAATAAATACATTGCGCCATGAATACAGAAGGCTGGAAAAGCAATCTTGTAACAGATCTACTGATCCATCTAGCTTGTATTAAACTTGTCAATGTTTGGCCAAGAGAAAGCGGCGAGCTGGCAGAAATCACGACCTTACGATCGCGAGACAAACTCCCTAAACACTAAGCGACGTGCCTTCACAATTGGTGAGATGAATACTGCATTATAATAAATCTGGTGAAGGCGGCGAGCTGGCAGGATCGTTAGCATGACGAGGGAAATGCTTAGCCGTTACGATCTGAGTTCAAATTCCACCGAGGTCGACTTTGCCTTTCATCCTTTCGGGGTCGATTAAATAAATACCAGTTAGGCACTGGGGTCGATATAATCGACTTAATCCGTTTTTCTGTCCCTGTTTGTCCTCTCTGTGTTTAGCCCCTTGTGGGTAGTAAAGAAATAGGTATTTCGTCTGCCGTTACGTTCTGGGTTCAAATTCCGCCGAGGTCGACTTTGCCTTTCATCCTTTCGGGATCGATTAAATAAGTACCAGTTACGCACTGGGTTCGATTTAATCGACTTAATCCGTTTGTAAGGCGGCGAGCTGGCAGAATCGTTAGCACGCCGGACGAAATGCTTAGCGGTATTTCGTCTGCCGCTACGTTCTGAGTTCAAATTCCGCCGAGGTCGTCTTTGCCTTTCATCCTTTCGGGGTCGATTAAATAAGTACCAGTTACGCACTGGGGTCGATGTAATCGACTTAATCCGTTTGTCTGTCCTTGTTTGTCCCCTCTGTGTTTATCTCCTTGTAGGTAGTAAAGAAATAGGTATTTCGTCCGTCTTCAAATTCTGAGTTCAAATTTCGCCGAGGTTGACTTTGCCTTTCATCTTTTCGGTAATCGATAAAATAGGTACCAGTTGAGTACTGGAGCCGATTTTATCGACTAATCCTCTTTCCCCGAATTCTAGGTCTTGTGCCTATTGCAGAAATGATTGAAATAAATCCAGTGAACTGGTTTTGACTTTGCACTGAGATGCTCAGCACAGATCTTTTTAAAAATCTATATTAAATAATGAAAAATTGTGGGTTTCATACAGCTGCACAGAGAAGAAATTAATCTACGTAGCAATTAGCTTTTCTTTCTTAATTTATCAGTCGAAAGGAATAATATATAAAAAACATAAATTAAATTTGAAATATATTAGTACGCTGTAAATCTTTCGTTTTTGAACTGAGTAAGTGAAAAAGTCAACAAATAAGAATTATAAAAATAAAAATCGATTCTTAAACCGAAATGTCACCTGTACATACCTGCCTGTAATTTGCAAAAATTCCTTTTTGAAGTACAAATGCATCCCTAGGTTATTCGACATCTGAGATTTCTGTTTTCAAATATTCATGGAAAAGAAAGAATAATATATAAATGATTTCTTTCAAAGGAAACACAGCAGTGAAAGTCACGCTTCAATGTAGAATTAGAAGAAACAGCGAAGTGCCAAACAAATTATTTTGCAATATTTAACTATTTTCAAGGTTGCGTGCTGGCAGAATCGTTAGCAAGCTGGGGAAAATGTTTAGCAGTATTTCACCTGTCTTTACGTTGTCAGTTCAAATTCTGTCGAGTTTTACTTTGCCTTTCACTCTTTCGAGGTCGATATAATAGGTATCAGATGAGCACTTACCCCTCTCCCCAAAATTGCTGGGCTTGAGCCAAAATTTGGAACCAATATTTTACTATGTTCTTTGTAGATTCCCATTCTGAATCTCATCTTTGTTGGACGTTTTTTAAAACAATATGTGGTCAACGAAATAAGTAGAAGTAATATACGGGTGACGATTTAACCAAAAGTAGGGCGGCAAGATGGCAGAAACGTTAGCACGCCGGGCGAAATACGTAGTGGTATTTCGTCTGCCGTTACGTTCTGAGTTCAAATTCCGCCGAGGTCGACTTTGCCTTTCATCCTTTCGGGGTCGATAAAATAAGTACCAGTTACGCACTGGGGTCGATGTAATCGACTTAATCCGTTTGTCTGTCCTTGTTTGTCCTCTCTGTATTTAGTAAAGAAATGGATTTAACCAAAAGAGCTCTTCCGTACAACACTAAAGTAGGTGCTGAATAAGAAATAATAACTGAGAGACTTAAATGAAAGTCTATGAGACAAATTTGATCATTTTAATTCTTGTTAAGTACGAGAAAGACTATGATTCACTGACACAGTCTTACTTCATCTTTTCCTTCCCTATGGAGCATAGGCCATCGACAACTTTTCTCCACCGCTCTCGATTCTGGTGTGTCTTTTCCTCTGCCAAGTCTTGTTGATTTTTGATTTGTCATCGATGCTTCTGTTACTTTGCTTTTCTTCTACGTAGGAACACCACCTTAAAGTGTTTAGTCCAAGAAATATATTCCAATACATAAATACCGATGTCTTGGTTTTTGAAGAGACACACACACTAATGCACGAGATAATAACATCCACCCAAGTTCTTAACACGTTGGTTCCCCGGACGACCTTGATAGTATGTTTGCAAAACATACCTGAACTTCCGATGGGTCGCACCGTTATTTCTTTTCTATTAGCCTTTCGGAAGCTGCAACGCTACAATTGCTTACTTTTGTAATTAGAAAGCAAAATAGTTTTTTTTTTTGTTTGTTTTGTTTTTAAGATTTAAAGAAAACAGATGTGCCTTCGCCTGTAGAAAATACTGAAGAATTCGAATTTATCTGTATGATCCTCTTGAGGGTATTGGTTATAATATGAGCTTAGATACAAAAAAAAACCCACCATAGGGTCGCGGGTGGAACCCACTATCTATAAGATCGTTGCTTTAATTATAGTAAAAATATATTATGGCGCTCATATCAAATTTAAGATACCGTATTAGAACTCTGATAACAATAAAGTATTTGGCGTTGATTGTGAAGAGATAAATACTAACGTACTTGATAACAATCATGTACTGTTATTTATTAAGAGACACGCACCAATCTGTCCTGGTTGATAGAGACACACTCTCACGTACTTGATAATACTCATGTGTCAGGCGCAGAGCTCCGAGAATAACGGGCCACACAAAGACTGCTGAATGGTTGTGTCATGTGCTAGAATTAGCAACGAAATAACCTTCAAATAATAACCACCCTGTTGTCCTAAAAGTATAAGAACGTGTACGATAAAATGCATCGTGAAGATGGAATAGTACAGCAGAAACGTCTTGAATTTTAGGGCTGTGCCTGCCTAATCAGATATGGCTAGAAACTAAAGCAAAAACAACTATAACATACCAGAGTTACATGAAAAATAAAATAGGTCTTTTTTTGTATAGTTTTCGCCCTAGAACTCATAAGACCGGTTACGTGGTTTCTATGGCTTGTAAATGACCGAGATCACAACATTTCTATGAATGGGACATCGGTCTTTTGCGGAGTTCAAGGCCTGAGTGCAAAGCGGATAAATCGATTACATTGACCTCAGCACTTGACCGGTATTATATTTTATCGACCCCGAAGGAATGGTTGAAAGCAAAGCTGACCTCAGCGAGATTTGAACTCAGGACGTAAAGAGCCGCCATAAATATCACTATTTTGTCCGACTAGTTAACGACTCTGCCAGCTCACCGCCTTAAATAGATGTTAGATTAAGCAAAGGGGGGAATAGCTATAACAGTATAAACACCCATGAAGTTCTTCTCGTCAACCAGCAAGTCGTGCATTATTTAGCTAACATCTGTAATATTTATGCATTCAAAACACTCATTTCACGTTTCTTAATTCTAATTTTTTAGTCAGGACAGATGATAGTTACTATAAACATTTACGGGGCCTCTGAAATTCGTGGAAGAGAAGGGCGGAAGTGATCCTCAAATCCTCAAATCCTCAAATCACATAGGACTGGCCTGAATGTTTGCATTAGACTGGAGCTCAGCGGCCATGCTGGAGCAACACCCTAAATTCTTACGGTGATCAAATAGATCTTAGCACTTATTTTCAGTCTATTGTTTATTTATTTGAACCCGTCTTTTTTATTTATTTATTTTTTTGCCAGACCGCAACTTTAGGGATAGATTAATAATCCAACACCGATCAAGCACTGAGAGATAAATACAAAGTCGCACGCACGCACGCACACACACACACACACCACACACACACACACACACACACACACACACTTGAGGTTCCTTCACAGTTCATCTCCAGCAGTAACATTGGTAGCCGTGTTTATGAAGAATTTAGAGACAAAGGAAACAGTTGATTGAATCAACCCCAAGTACTTAACTGGTACTTACTTGGTATCTACATACATACATACATCATACATACATACATACATACATACATACATACATACAAAAATATGCACCTACGTGTGTGTGTGTGTGTGTGTGTGTGTGTGAGAGTTTCTCTCTCGTTCGACGAACAGGATCCAGTTGTTCATTCTACTGCATTCTCTGCTTCTAGTTGAGTTCTCAACACACACACACTTAATCTTAGCGTAATTCTCAGGCAGAACCAGCGTGACACAATATGTGTGTGTGTGTGTAGCATGGCTTTCCTTTTTGATTTACAGGTGCAACAACCCGTCTAATCAGTTTCACTCACGTCGTATGCCATGGCCCGAGGCGGTACAAAAAATATCACATCTGCCCACGCTGCAATGTAGCATAATTAGACTCGGAACCTAACTGGTGCGAATATATATATATACATATGTGTATGTGTGTGTGTAGTTGAAATTATAATAAACACAAGTTTATAATATTAATGCCTACACACCGTTCACCGTTATGCTTGGATGATCCAAGTGCATTATATATACATATATACATACAAACACGCATATATATATATATATATATATATATATATATATATATATATATATATATATATACATATATATATGTTCTTTTCTTTCTTTTCTTTTATCCTTTTACTTGTTTCAGTCATTTGACTGTGGCCATGCTGGAGCACCGCCTTTAGTCGAGCAAATCGAACCTAGGACTTATTCTTTGTAAGCCTAGTACTTATTCTATCGTTTCTTTTTCTCGAATCGCTAAGTGATGGGGACCTAAACACACCATGATCGGGTGTCAAGCGATGGTGGGGGGACAAACACAGACACAAACAACAAACTCATACATACATACATACATACATGCATACATACATACATACATACATACATACATACATACATACATATATATATATATACGACGGGCTTCTTTCAGTTTCCCTCTACCAAATCCACTCATAGGTTTTGGTCGACCCGAGGCTATAGTAGAAAGGCACTGGCCGAAGGTGCCACGCAGTGGGACTTGAGCCCTGAACCATATGGTTGGGAGCAAGCTTCTTATCACACAGCCACAAAATATATATATATAAATACACACACACACACATACATACATACATACATACATACATACATACATACATACATACATACATACATACATACATACATACATACATACATACATACATACATACATACATACATACATACATATATTATGATAAGATGAATGTCTCCCTTGTACTCAAGGGTTCGCCACGTAAGTATTATCTTGTGTTTATCTACTCCATGGCAGGTAGCTATCCATGTTTTCAGGATAATCCCACAGCAGTCCCTAAACAGGGTTTCTGATCATATGTTTCCGCTCTCATGGTACATCACGATATGAAGTTAACGCATAATATATCTGTCATGAAAGGAATTTGTGTCAGAAGATGAACGTGTTAGGAACGGATACTTGAATTGGAAAATCAGGGTACAACAGTGAAGCACGGAAATGCTCCGTGACTGCATGTAATACCACTTGAGAAGTGTACTGGATGCAGACCCTCATCTGGGTTATGATTTTACTGAGTAGAAAAATGGTTGATACTTGATCTTTACATGGATGACACCACATAAATGTAAATCAGAACGAAACCAAAAGTATCAGTGGTGAGGCGGGGCTCGTGGGGTCCGAGCTGAACCCGCCCCCACTCCACCTGTAATGTCTTCCGGTCTGTTTTTTTTCATTCGATTTTTATAATTTTTGCATTTTTGTGAATTTTTGGAATTTTTAAACTCATCCTTTTGTAACCCCATCCGAGAATCTGACCCCACATCAGGTTGTATTGTCCCCTCTTTGTTGGCCCCTTGTGGGTAATAATAAAACAGATACTTGATCTTTACAGAGCGTGCGAAATTTAAATGATTAAGAAATCATGATTTTGTTGATTAATATAATTAGGAAATCACGTTTTGCAGTTCTGATCAGCAGCTGATAAAATATTGTGTCACCCAAAGAACAAGAAATTATATTTAAATCTTTGTAGAGATTATTTAACAGAACCTAGAAAATCAAATTAATTAATAAAAATTTTGCTTCTAGTATTCAAAGCCATTTAATTGCTCCATTACTCATTTTGAAAGGAGGGTCTTTAACTCACGAAATTTAAATAAATGGCTGGCGAGGTCGAAATTGGAACCATACAGTCTGGTGATCGTACTCTCTGAGAAGGTAGATATACTTCGAATACAAGTACAATTATGAAGGCACATGGTTCAGTGGTTAGAGCATCGGGATCACAATAATGAGGTAGTGAGTTCGATTTCCGGTTCAATCTGTGTGTTGTGATCTTGATCTAGACACTTTATTTCACGTTGCCTCAGTTCACTCAGCTGTAGAAAGGAGTTGCGATGCCACTGGTGCCAAGCTGTATCGGTCTTTACCTTTCCCTTGGATAACATCGGTAGCATGGAGAAGGGAGACTGGTACGCATGAGCGACTGTTAGTCTTACATAAACATTGCCCAGACTTTGTGCCTCGGAGGAGATCTTTGTAGATACAATCCAATGGTTATTTGTGACTGAAGGGGCTCTTACGATTTTACAAGTATAATTAGTAAATGCTAACTTGACTACACATTCATATTGCTAAGGTACAAGACAGAATCTATATGAAGAGACAGAATGTATTAAGAAGTCATAAGAAACTATTGTAGCTGTTAATTCGTGTCTCGGAGGTATTTCATTTTATCGTCACCGGATTAATAAAATGTGAATTGGATACCAAAGGAATTTGAGCTATCATTATTGAATTACAGAGTTTTATGTACCTTTTACTCATAAAATAAGATTAGTTTCTATGGTGCCTATGGGATCAGCGGGATCGTTTTTTCTTTTTTTGGCTTAAAACGAAATGCGTTTATTTGACGTAGCTTCTCTACAACACAATAATGGCTTCAAATTTTGGGACACGGCCAGCAACATTAAGAGGTAAATTGATTACATCATGCCCTATGCTCCACTGGTACTTATTTAATTGACCCTCAAAGATCGAAGGGAAAAGTTAGTATCAGCGACTTTGCCTTTCAGAACTTTAATTTTTCTGCCTACTCATCGCCTAAGTGATAAGCACAATAAAACTAACTTCGATGCAGAAGATTTCAATTAAATAAATAAATATACTTCAGTATGGCCGCAGTCTAATGACTGAAAGATGTGAAAGAAAATCAAAGAATATATATATGTATATATATATATATATATATATATATATAATATATATATATATATTATATATATATATATGTAACCGTGACCGACCAGGCTACCAGATGTTGCTACACATCGCTGGTCACAATGCACTTCGTATTGTTTTAGCCTTCTAATGACGCCACCTCGCTGGTTAAGCGAGTAGGCCAACAGAAGAAAGAGTGAGAGAAAGTTGTGGCGAAAGAGTACAGCAGGGATCGCCACTATCCCCTGCCGGAGCCTCGTGGAGCGTTAGGTGTTTTCGCTCAATAAACACTCACAACGCCCGATCTGGGAATCTAAACCGCAATCCTACGACCGCGTGTCCGTTGCCCTAACCAGTGGGCCATTGCGCCTCCACACACACACACACACACATATATATATATATATATATATATATATATATACATACAATACACACAAGCACCCCAAGTTGTCACAAATGCACAGAACAGGTAAGAAGTATTGAAAGGGAGATAACTCTTGTAATTGTAATAAGGTTATCTACCCTGTAGCAGAAGTTTTTCAATAATACATGTTCATGAGACTTTACTAACGTAATTATTTAGTTACCAATTTTAATAGATTTCGATTTTTCACTTAATCGTTTACTGTATTAAACCGTCAAGCAAGATGAAATATTAAAACGCATAATCACAATTTGACTAAATGTATTTTATTTTATATATTTTTTGAAAATTGTAAACACGAAATCAAGTTTTACAAAGATAAATATTTACATATAACAATAATATATTAAAGTCAGATAAATTGTTTCTAACCTTTATATATTAAGAATTGGCGCTATCTCAAATAAATAGAAACCTATTTAAAAGCCATTACGTATTTTCTTCTGAGAGCCATTTTCAATAGCAATAAAAATCTTCACTATTTTGTCAAGATAACAGTTAACTGGTATTTGTGTGTGCCTGTGTATGTGTGTGTGTGTGTGTGTGTGTGTGTGTGTGCGTGCGAAGGTGCCTAGCCTAGTGGTTGAGACGCTGCGAATACGATCGCTAGCTCGTGCGTTCGATTCTTGGAGTGACTGGTGTTATGTTCTGTGATATTGAGTTACGGTCCCTTACGTTTTATCCAAATTCAAAATTCCACCGAGGGTCAGCTTGATTTTTCCGTCTTCTCGGCAGTCGGCAAAATAAACAGCAGCTAATTACTCTTAATCAAGTACTACTCCCCCATCTCCCCTTCCTACAAATGAAAATATCTGCAAAATGCAAGCGTCTTGAAATGGCGCACCAGGTACTTCCTTGAAGACGCCCACGAGTAAAGAAAATAAAATAAAGTAAAAGAATAAAGAAAGTGCATAATCGAACAACAAAACAACATCATGTTGTTCACCGCCACCCAACGTTCATCATGCGTGTGTGTATATATGTTCCTTGGTTTTGTGTTTATGTTTTCGTTTCTCCTTGTGTTCGACGTTTTTTTTTTTTTTGTGTCCTGTTCCCATATATGCATGCATATATACATGTAGATGTAGGTACGTACATATATGTATGTATATATGCATATATTTTATTTATTAATTTATATATATATGATAAATAAAACATATGTATATATACATACATATATGTACATACATATGTACATACATATATGTACATACATCTATATGAGTAGAGGACACCACAAATAAACGTAGAACACAACGAGAAACGAAAACATAAAAACAAACAAGGAAACGGACTTTTTTTTAACAACGAAAAAACAGAGTACAGGACAAACAATACAAGGAAAAATTCCCCTTCATCAGCTGTCCCTGGTTCGACTCAATGCGTGTTTCGAAGGTAAGGGCAGAACACGACCCGGCCGAAATAATCCTTCCTGCAAAAGGAATTAAATAAAATTCTTTTGCAGAGGGGTAAAACAAGTGACAAGAACAGGACGTAAAAGCAATACAAATGAAGAAAAAACAGTAGAAAAAACAGTACAAATAAAGAATAACAGGACAAGGAAACCAACAATAAGGGCTTTTTTTTAAGCCTAGACGGTGGAAAAATTAGTTAGAACGCATGTGAAAAATCGGCTTGTGAAAGACAGAGAAGTCGATGTTGGCTTGTTGAAAGCACGGGCATAAAGAAAGTTTTAGTAGCACTCCGGTCAACGGCCAGAGAGAGGGGGGGTAGAGAGCATAAGTCCAAACCGTTGCTTGTTCAGAAAACGGAAAAGTAGTTTCATTATTCCATAGCAAAACCGTTGACAATTTTTGGTATCTTGACATCTGAAGCAGTTGGAGATACGATAGTTTGACCAAAAGAACTGGCAATTGCAAGCAAGAATAAATATTGGAAAAAACGCATTTGGGTAAACTTGAGCATACGACAGTTTAACATAATAGCAACGATATATATATATATATATATACACATATATATGTGCATTCATACATGCATACACACATACATACATATCGGTGTTGGTTTATTTACGTACCCCTAACATACCTGTTCGCAATAAAGACTAATATAACAGGTTAACAAGTACCTGACTTAAGAAAACACAAGCTACACCTATCGATTAGTTTGACTAACCCCTTTAAGATAGTACTCCAGCATGACCACAGTCCAATAGATGAATGAAATAAGCAAAAACTGAAAGAAAATATCCTTACCGTACATGGAGTTTTGATTATTCCACCCCTGTTCGCAAAGGCAGCAGCAATCACAGACTCCATGGTAATAATAACAGGATTGTCTGGATCACAAAACTTATCTTCTATCTCTTTGTATGTGTCCAGCAGACTATTCTTGCGGTCAAGCGGTGTCGGTAAACTTTCTTCGTCGTAAATGTCGTTTGGCTGAATCTCAAAATTTTCATTTTTGTGATCGTTATCTGCTTCATCCATCGCGGTGTTTATGAGTTTTCCAACTGAAAATGGTAAAATAAAGTCTCTGATATATAATATGGACGGTGCTGAGTTGTCAAACATTTAAACCAAATTTTCTCAAAATTACTTGTCCGATCGTCCCATAGGCCTCCCCTTTGAGAAATACTGATTTAACCTAAATTTGAGACACCAGCAAAAGAAGAAATAAAGATATACTTTTTTCTGTTCCAAAGAAAAACGATTTTATTCACACAAATATGCAACCGAAGAGTTTAAAGTACCAGTAATGATAAGGCTGTTGACTGGGAGAACACAAACATGGTTTAAACAGTAAGCTTGGCAGGAAAGAAACATGCCTTTAAGCAGTACAAAAACAACAAAAAAATGGAAGGTGCAGTTATGTACAGGTTGACGGAAGAAAAGCAGGACAAAAATGGCTCTATCGATCGCATTCTCATCTGAAATCGGTCTTTTGGAATTTTTTCAAGATACGCCCTGATACCGTCGGTATCTACATATCAAATTTGAGCGCAATCGGATGGAGGATGCCCAATCCTAGAAGACACACACACACAGATATACAGAATGGATTTTATATAATAGAAGATAGGCGCAAGCATGGCTGTCCGATAAAAAGTTGCTTCCCAATCACACGGTTCTGGGTTCAGTCCTACTGCGGGGCAACTAAGGCAAGTGTCTTCTACTACAACCTCGAGCCGACCAAAGCCTTGTGAGTAGATTTGCTGGATGGAAACTGAAAGAAGTCCTTCGTGTAATGTGTGTGTGTGTGTGTGCGTGTGTGCGTGCGTACGTGTGTGTGTATTTGTATGTATGTGTGTCTTGGAGTCGATTTCTTCGACGACTTATGGCGGTGCTCCAGCATGGCTGCTATCAAATGACTTTTATTCAACCTACATAGATTACTTAAAAATCTCATTATATATATAAATCTGAATATATGAACTTAGAATTTTTTTATACTCTCCTATATTGGAAAGAAAAAATTACATGTCTCTAGGGACATTTTCTTGGTTCATCTTGATTACCTCCCCTCCATTACTTTTTAACATATATTAATGACTCCTGATATATTCACTTAATTGATAAAGTTTTTTTCCCCGCGTGTAGTAAATATTATGTCTGACATAATATTTTATTTCGACTCATTAATAAAATAAATCACCATTTACTAGCTAATTATGATTCAATATTAATGGAAATGGGGATACTTAAATATGTAATAATCACAAATAATTCTATATACCTAGAGAAATTATTTAGTTCACCTTGATTATTTCCCTTCCATTATTTTTTGTTTATATCTTATCTTTATATATAAAAGTCAAGTTGTGTGTCTGTCTCCTACGATTTAGATTCCTAACTACTCGCACATTTTGCGGTGCAGTTTAACCAAAACCGGGTATCTTATAGTCGTGATTCATATCGAGCCCTTCTGGATATTAGCGCGCGTCTACGATGAGTCTACGATTTTTGAAAAAATTTACCATCATTTTTTTCCATTTTAATGCATTTTTTCGATATTATATAAGGGAAGTAACTCTCTAAAAATTTCTACGATGAGTCAACGATTAAAAAAAAATTTACCATCATTTTTTTCCATTTTTAATGCATTTTTTGCTACTTTTTGGCTATAACTCTCTAAAAATGCTTATATAGTTATTTCCCTTACAAACCCGAGCAATGCGGGGCGATACTGCTAGTAGGTACTAAATTAATAAGGTTTTTTTCCACGATTAGGAAGTATTATGTCTAGCATTCTCTTTTAATTCAACTCATTAAAATAATCACCACTTACTAGCAAATTATGATTATATATTAATGGAGATTGATATATATATGAATATATGAAATGATTTCTATATTTTTTATCCCTATATTAAATTCCCTATATAAGATAATAATGTTTACTGTATTCATTGTCTAAAGTATTTTCACTTAAATTTCTTAATATAGATTCTGGATGTCAAATTGGTAGTAGGCATTAAAACCTCTAGTGCATTAATAGTCTATCTTCCCCTACTCATCTAACTTCAACATACTAACTTTTTGCTTAGTGCACTCAAATGTATCTGGGCTGGGTTCATCTGAATAGGAATAGATTTATTGGTTCTGACATTTGTTCCACCCCTTCCTATATCTATAAATAGAAAAATTCTTTGTTTCCATCCAATCAGAAATCCCCCTCCCTACTGATAGATCTAAATAACAAAGTTAAAATCTACAGTCAGAGAGTAATTTTTATACTATCATCTTCTTAAGGAGGAAATAACCTCTCTGTCTGTATATCTACCCTCTTTACAATGTTGGCAAATGAATTAGGGATAAGAATGTGCATTGTCCGGTTATTTGGAAAATGTTTAAAGGTGGCTGAAGATTGCTCGACATTTTAAAATTGATGTAATGCTTACAGTCTTTAATAAAGTGAAGTAGCATGAAACGATCGTACCACATTACCTCGGATATACTTGTTGATTTTTATATATATATATATATGCATGTATATAATATATATATATATATATATGTGGCTTAGGGGTTAGGATATTGCACTCACGATCGCGAGATCGTGGGTTCGATCCCCAGACCATTGTGTTCTTGAGCAAAGCACTTCATTTTCACATTGCTCTGCGATCAGTTCGTCATCTGACATGTGGCTCACGGTGCACCTGTACAAGTAATTTCGACTTGATGGTGGTTGGGGAGTGAGCTTATGTGTACACAAACAGTTCATCACTATAAATAAATCATTTGTGAGGTTGTTCGACAAGAAATTGCTCAACCCTCATACGTCGTCTAACTTCGGGAGAGTCCATGATTTTATATGTGTATATATAGTTCAGTTATTGGGATTGCAATCAATAGATTTGTGGGCATTCCATTTCAGATAATGCAAAATGATCATAACGAGTAGTTATGATGGAACACTTGCAGATAAAACCAGTACAATTGCAGGATATAAAATGTACCACCTTAATTAGCCCTTACTTGAGTTAAAATCATAAATTATAAAGGAACTATACGTGTTCCTGTATTGGAAGATCAGAATATATGTAATCACAATTATACTCATTTATATTTATAATTTATAATTTATAATTCTTAATGTTGTAAAGATTATTTTAAATTTTTAATTTAACGTTTAATTTTTATGGTGATTTAAAATATTTGAACAATATTTTGAAAAATGAACCTGAAGATGTGTTGGTATAATTATAAATCTGATGATTACATATATTCTGATCTTCCAATACAGAAACACGTGTAGTTCCTTTATAATTATAATTTTAACTCAAGTAAGGGCTAATTAAGGTAGTATGTTTTATACCCTGCTATTGTATTGGTTTTATCCTCAAGTATTATTTCTTGATGTGCATATAAACACCACGAGTTTTCATCATAAATAGTCGTTATGTTCTTTTTGCATTATCTGAAATGGAATACCCACAAATTTATTTATTGAAATCCCAATAACTGAACTATTATAAATTTCTATTATTA
>NC_043003.1:60828369-60838369 GCF_006345805.1 Octopus sinensis | reverse complement strand
CGGGTAGTTATGATGGGCGTACAGGGCTTTGTATATTTTATCCCAGTGTCACTTTGATGGCATGCACTGCTCTCTTACTCAATAATAATAATAATAATAATAATAATAATAATAAGAAGAAGAAGAAGAAGAAGAAGAAAAGAAAAAGAAGAAGAAGAAGAAGAAGAAGAAAGAAGAAGAAGAAGAAGAAGAAGAAGAAGAAGAAGAAGAAGAAGAAGAAGTAGTAGCAGCAGCAGCAGCAGCAGCAGTAGTAGTAGTATAGTAGTAGTAGTAGTAGTAGTAGTAGTAGTAGTAGCTATTTGCGATGGGTGCGTGAATGTAATTTCAATCCAGGTATGGATTTTGCTACGAAGTTGCAATTGAGGATTTTGATTTTGCCTGGAATTGGACAAATGTGTTTGTTGATTGAAGGATATTAATTCTTTTTTTGTTCTTTGTCTTCAACTCAAATTATTTAGATACTTCATGGCACATTTTTTATGCCAAGCAGATCGATCTAGATTTATTTTCTTTTCTTTTTAAAAAAAAGTTCTTTTCTCTTTTTGTAACGTTTTCTTTTTAAATCTTCTCTAAACACTCATACGTCGAAATCAACGAGAGCGACCATCAGTAGTAGTAGTAGTAGTAGTAGTAGTAGTAGTAGTAGTAGTAGTAGTAGTAGTAGTAGTAGTAGTAGTAGTAGTAGTAGTAGTAGTAGTAGTAGTAGTAGTAGTAGTAGTAGTAGCAGCAGCAGCAGCAGCAGTATAGTAGTAGTAGTAGTAGTAGTAGCAAATATAGCAGATATTTGACAGGAAGATGGTAGGGCGAGCGGAACTGGATGTGAACGCAACAATTGACTGACAGTTTACGGCCATATCACTTTGAAAACACCGGTTCTCGTCCGTTCACCGAAGTTAAGGAAAGTCGAGCCTAGTTAGTACTTAGGTGAGTGACCGCTTGGGAAACCTAGCTGCTGTAAACGTCTTTCTATAGGCGCAGGAGTGGCTGTGTGGTAAGAAGCTTGCTTACGAACCACATGGTTCCGGGTTCATTACCACTGCGTGGCATCTTGGGCAAGTGTCTTCTACTGTAGCCTCGAGCCGACCAAACCCTTGTGAGTGGATTTGGTAGACGGAAACTGAAGGAAGCCCATCGTATATATGCACATATATGTATGTGTGTGTGTGTGTATATATGTTTGTGTGTCTCTGTTTGTCCTCCCAACATCGCTTGACAACCGATGCTGGTATATTTACGTCCCCGTAACTTAGCGGTTCGGCAAAAGAGGCCGATAGGATAAGTACTAGGCTTACAAAAAATAAGTCCTGGGGTCAATTTGCGCGACTAAAGGCGGTGCTCCAGCATGGCCGCAGTCAAATGACTGAAACAAGTAAAAGAGTAAAAGAGTAATAGCTCCAAAGTTCATGAACGTCTCAGTATTCAGATAGTTAAAATGGCGACTGTGAAACACGCATGGAATGCTTAAAGCGAAATGCGAAGTCTGTTGGGAAACAGTATTTTTTCTCAGCAACAGCTGTACAGGTCGGTGGTATGGAGATTACATTGCAACCCACGCTCTACCCATTACAAAGCGGAAAAAGAGTTATGTCCGATTAATATGAGAAACCGGATACAAATCGTGAACATTGCTGAGGACATGGCTGTGCGGTAAGAAGTTTGCTTTCCAACCACACGGTTCCAGGTTCAGTTCCACTGCGTAGACACCTTGGGCGAGTGTCTCCTAGTAGCATCGAACCGACCCTAGCTTTGTGAGTGGATTTGGTAGACGGAAACTGAAAGAAGCCCGTCGTATATGTGTGTGTTGTGTGTGTGTGTGTGTGTGTGTGTGTGTGTGTGTGCGTGCGCGCCTTTGTGTCTGTGTTTGTCCCTCAAACCGAAGATGTCTGCATTTGAACCCCCACCAACCAGTGATGGTATGTTTACGTCCCCGTAACTTAGCGATTCGGCAAGAGACCGATAGAATAATTACCGGGCTTACAACAATAAAAACAACTACAGAGGTCGATTCATTCACCTGAAAACTCTTCAAGGCGGTGCCCCAGCACGGCCTTAGTTGAATGACTGAAACAAGTAAAAGATAAAAGTTTTACCTGCAGAGGACAACGTCAGGAAATTTATCATTCTACAGAAGAAAAGAGATATCAGTGCACGTTTACTGAGAGAAATAGTCCACTGTTATTTGGTTGGTGGTACAAGAAACCCGAGTCGAAACCGATTTAGACAGATACGTAGATCTGACGAAACGTAACATCAAGCGTCACATGTGTGGATAGAGTTTTCATATCTGCAGGTGAACCACGCCAGTGCAGGATAGAAATCAGCAGAGGACGGTATTTCATTTTTAATATTAAGATCCGCAAGCGGTGAGTTGGTAGAATCGTTAGCACGCTGGACGAAACACGTACAGGTATTTTGCCTGTCGCCACGTTCAAATCCCGCCGAGTTCGACTGGTCCCCTCCCCCCAAATTTCAGGCCTTGTGCCTAGAGTAGAAAGGAATATAAAAGTATATATATATATATATAAAATCCTTAAATCCTTAAAAATGTTTTAGCCAGAAGGCCGCGGCCATGCTGGTGCACCACCGCTGAATGAGCTACACTAATATGTGAATCCACCTCTGATACGTGGCACTTGATCAACAAGGGAGTTCGATGCCGCTGCCAGCATCTGTGTCTCCTGTCGTGAGGTAGGTTCATCTGGGGCCCCCGACAAGAAGCGATCCAGCTTAGTTTTAAAGAAACCCACATCCACACCACGTAAGTCTCTCAGGCATTTAGGGAGGATGTTAAAGAGCTGTGGTCCTCTGAAACCCAAGCTGTTGCAGTATCTGGACCTGTATTTTGATGGTGATGTTGGAATCTTTGGCACCATGCAGTGGCGCCCCGTTCTGCGGTTGGGGTAACTTTGAATGCCAAAGTTTGGGACAAGACCCTCCAGGATTTTCCAGATGTATATCACCGCATATCTCTCCCGCCTTCGCTCTAGGGAGAAGAGGTTTAATACTTTCAGTCTTTCCCAGTAGCTGATATTTTGCATTGAGACGATCTTCTTTGTGTAGCTTCTTTGAATTGCTTCGAGTTCTGCTGTTAGTTTTATATTGTGTGGTGACCATAGTTAGGAGCAGTAGTCCAAGCGGCTGAGGACGAATGTTTTCCAGAGGACCATCAGTGTCTCCATATATATATATATATATATATATATGCATGTGTGTGTGAGTGTATAATACACGAAATTGCGACCCTCTGGTCGATAACTGATGAGGGTTTTAGGACCTTCCGTGTCTGTTTTTCCGTTCGACTGTGCATTTAATATATGCTTTTTAACTTACTATTCTATGTCTGTTTACGTTTGTGCATTTATTGTACTACACATTTTTTCACTCATATATATATATATATATATATATATATATATATATATATCTATATATATATATATATATAGGGAAAGTTTACGAAAAAAACAAAAGACGAAGTCTGGTGGTGTACAAAACAAACAGATGTATTAGTATAACGCTACAGAAAGGTACACAGAAAAAAACAAGGAGAGAAAAAAATGTGTGTAGTGGCTAACGATCAATCATATATATATATATATTCATATATATCATGTGGTCAGGTGATCAACCAGACGTTGTTTTTGGACGTTGTTTTTCATCACTGTTCACAATGCGCTTTGTATCGCTTTAGCTTTCGAATGATGCCACCGTACTGCTGAGGGAAGCAGGCCATCACACCTCCCGATCGTAAGGCTACTCCGCCACAGAGTTGTCTGCTTACAGCTGAGTGGACTGAAGCAACGTGAAATGAGGTGTTTTGCTCAAGGACACAGCACGCAGCCGGTTCGGGAATCGAAACTGCGATCGTGAGATCGTGGGTGGGACACGTGTAACCACTAGGCCACGGGCTTTCACACGCACACACACACAGATAGATAGATAGATAGATAGATAGATAGATAGATAGATAGATAGATAGATAGATAGATAGATAGATAGATAGACAGACAGACAGACAGACAGACAGACACACACACACACACACACATATATATGTATATATATATATAGAGAGAGAGAGAGAGAGATAAATAGATAGATAGATAGATAGATAGATAGATAGATAGATAGATAGATAGATAGATAGATAGATAGATAGATCCAGGGTTAAGAGCTCAATTGAATGCGCGTCGTTAAATTCTAGTATATACAATGCATTGAATCCTGGTGGAAACAAACCTGCACGTCTATAAAGATCTAAGCATTTTATAAAGCACACACACACACACACACACGCACGCACACACAAACACACACACACACACACACACACACACACACACACACACACACACAGAGTGTACTTTTTGTCGCAGCTCAGATTTCACTCGACTATAAACAGATAGGAATTTAGACTTGTTCGTACTCGTTTCATACACATTTGAGCGAATCCATTTTTGCGTAGGGTTACTGTTTTCATTGCTAACATTTTAATGTCGTTTTGTCATGTTGTATTTTAAAATAATTATCGGTGACATTCAATCTCATCAAATATTATTCATGTTTATGTACTTTTGTGTTATTTTGAGAGTTTTCTGAGAGTATGTTATACGGTTGTCGTAGTGACACTAATTAAATTGATGTTTGCATTTAGTTTTCGTTTGTGGTGTTATTTTTTTCTTGCTGTGTTGCCGCTTCAGATTTTTTTTGCCTTGACCAGTCGCGATTTAGAGGTTTGTTGTGTTTCTAATAACCTATTTATTTTAAGGTGGCGAACCGGCAGAATCGTTAGCACGCCGGGCGAAATGCATAGCGATATTTCGTTTCTTTATGTTTTGAGTTCAAATTCTATCGAAGTCAACTTTGCCTTCATTCTTTCGGGTTCGATAAATTTAGTACCAGTTGCGTACTAGGGTCGATCTAATCGACTGACCCCGTCCCCCCAAATTTCGGGCTTTGTCCATAGAGTAGAAAAGAATATCTTGTTTTTTGTATCTTTTTTTTTTTAAGGCGGCGAGCTGGCAGTATCGTAAGCACGCCGTGCCAAATGCTAGCGGTATTTCGTCTGCCGTTACGGTCTGAGTTCAAATTCCGTCGAGGTCGACTTTGCCTTTCATCCTTTCGGGGTCGATTAAATAAGTACCAGTTACGCACTGAGATCGATGTAATCGACTTAATCCGTTTGTCTGTCCATGTTTGTCCCCTCTGTGGGTCGTAAAGAAATGGGTATTTCGTTTGTCTTTACGTTCTGAGTTCAAATTACGTCGAGGTTGACTTTGCCTTTCATCCTTCGGGGTGAGTAAATTAAGTACCTGTTGAGTACTGGGGTCAATCTAATCGACTGGCCCTCCCCCAAAATTCCGGTATGGGCTACTTTTTATTCTGTCTTTTATTTAGAGTCGCTTAAGACGTTATTACAAGACATTCCTTTGCTTGTCATTTTATTTTTTCCTGTTTTCCTACTTCGGTTTGTTTTCATAGCTCGCTAATAAAATTCTTCCAAGTGCTTTTGGTAGATGTTTATTTGCCAATAAACTATGACAGGTGGGTGCAGATTACGAGGGCAAACTGGAAAAACAGTGGCAGATTAGGAAATCTCAATTTCCAAACAAGAAAAGCAAACCATTACAAAATACGCAAGGTGTTGCGATGTCCTAATTAGAGAACAGGCTCCAAAACCCAGTCAAGGAATCCACAGATTCAAGTTTACTCTGAGTACCAAATGGGAGTGCCCTCTTCTATTACGAAGGACCCTTCACTTGGGCTGTTCTCGTTGCGCTCACAACGTTCACTGAGTGGCAGTGCTCCTCCATCGATCTTAACTTCCTCTCCAGAAATAGTTTGTAAGCATTCATATATCATCATCATCATCGTCGTCGTCGTCGTCGTCGTCGCCGTCGTCACCATCATCATCATCATCATCATCATCATCATCATCATCATCACCATCATCATCATCATCATCATCATCATCATCGTTTAACGTCCGTTTTCCTTGCATGCATGGGTAGGACGGTTGACAAGAGGCTGCCAGCGAATTTTTTTCCCACGAGAGTTCCGGATCCCAGTTATGAGCTCATTTGCATGTAACCAGTCAGAGCTCAACTATCAAACTAATTTATGAGGGCATAACAAGTGATGGGTGATAAGATAAGATGACTTGGGTAAGGAATGAACATGCTTCTTTACTTTTTTTAATAATCCTCGTTGTTCTTGTTTTTGTTTCAACCATGGCTGCCTCTGCGTAGTTATTTGTGTTGTTGTTTACTTTGTAAAACAGTAAGGGGGAAAGGTTGCTAGCATATCACTCTTTACCCATATTTTCCCTGTCCACATATTTATCATTTGGGGCCCTAACAAAATCTGATAATAGGTATAGCTGCAAATTTATCTAATAAATTGTCTCCTTCTAAAATCAGGCAGAACTTGGCGATCGGTCGAATAACAACACCATTCTTCGTCTTGAGTTTACCATGTAAACTCAAAAGTTTACATAGTAAATTACAAGGTCAATGTGAGCTCTGATTGGCTGTATGCAAATGAGTTCATTGCCGGGATCCGTAACTACCGTGGGAAAAAATTTCCCGACCGGCCAGGTAAAACACTACTCTAGACTATTGTGTCCGTTTTGGGAGTGGTTTTACGGCTGGATGCCCTTCCTGACACCAACACTTTCACCACAACTTTCTCTCCCTCTTTCTTCCTGTTTCTGTTGTATCTGTATTTCAAAGAGGCCAGCCTTGTCACAATCTATGTCACGCTGAACCTCTCCGAGAACCACGTTAAGGATACACGTGTCTGTGGAGTGCTCAGCCACTTGGACGTTAATTTCATTAGCAGGCTGTTCCGTTGATCGAATCAACTGGAACCCTCGTCGTCGTAACCGACGGAGGGCCAAGATTGTACTTTCATAACTACGTGTACAGCTTTTAAATGGCGTGAGGGTTTTACCTAACTTCGTCCGTCTTTTATGTTCTGAGTTCAAATGTCGCCGAGGTCGACTTTGCCTTTTATTCTTTCAGGGTCGATAAAATAAATATTAGTTGTGCACTGGAGTAATCTTCTTGCCCTCTCCCGAAAATCTCAGGCCCTTATTCCCGTAGAAGAAAGGATTTTACATAACTACTTAATCACTAATGGAAAATATTTTACATAACTACTTAATCACCAAAGGAAAATATTGGGTTGTCCGGAAAGTTCGCTCCGATTTATAGTAGCTTACATTTCAACTTATTTTAGAACATGGTTGAGTCTATAAAACATATCATATACAGAAAAGATATCACGGTATTAGCAAATATGTTCCAGCTGTTATTGAAATAGTAATAACTAGCAGTATCGCCCGGTATTGCTCGAGTTTGTAAGGGAAATAACTATATAAGCATTTTTAGAGATGTAAAGTATAATAGCCATCTCAATATGACTAACCACAAAGGTGGGTGTTACTGTAGCTTTTTACGTTCTGAGATTTAATAATAAATTTTTAGAGAGTTACTTCCCTTATATATGCCAAAAATGCATTAAAAATGGGAAAAATTGATGGCAAATTTTTTTTAAATCGTAGACTCATCGTAGACGCGCGCTAATACCCAGAAGGGCTTGATATGAATCACGACTATAAGATACCCGGTTTTGGTTAAACTGCACCGCAAAATGTGGGAGTAGTTAGGAATCTAAATCGTAGGAGACAGACAGCACACAACCATACTTTTATATATAAAGATTTGAACAACTGTCATAGCGCTGGTACAGTGGAACGTAAAACTGACAGTAACACTTTTTGTTGTGCGAGGTGCGACTGTTTTGACGTAAGGTAATAATCTTCAGCATAAAATAATTTATTTTGTGTAAATGAATATCTTATAATAATCATGTTTGTTCTTCATTAAAATGTCAAGGATGTTGTCTATATCTTGTTTTGTCCTATTTAGATGATAAAGGAGATTGTTGATAACAAAACCTACATTTGTTTTTCGTTTTGTTTTTCTATGGCGTAGAGGAGGCACATCAGTGCTTATGACCTTTTATGCAAAAGACTCTCCTTCTCCAAATGGTCAGAAAAAAAAAACAGAGATAAGGAGATACCTTGCTATCCGTAGACCAGATGGCCAGTCGAATATTTGCAACAGAGCGCAGGTTACTTTGCTTTTTGTTGTTAAAGAACTACGACAGATAAAATACCACCTTGAGAATACTGCAATAATAAACTTGAGAAAAGGATCTAGTATATACATTTATATATATATATATATATAATATATATATATATATATATATATATATATATATATATATATATACATATATATACGCATATATGCAACACACACACACGCACACACACACACAGACACACACACACACACACACCACAACACACACACACGTTTGACTTTGTGAAGACGAGAACAGCTGTGGATTCGTGTTTCTGTCTCAATAAACGTTATCAACATAATTATTCTAGTATTTTTTTCTGGAGACTTGACACTTGGACTTACAAAATAGAGTAGAACACATTTATGACCTTCGTGATTTGTATAAATGAATCGAAAATAACCTAAGTTGTGTATATTATATACACATACTATATGTATGTATATATGCATGTGTTTACATGTGTGTGTATGTGCTATATGAGCGCGTGTTGCGTTTTCTTAACAGCTCCAATGGTAATATAATTAAAGTTGGACATTAGGATTAAAATATGCAGTTTTAGATGAGACCCCAGAGAGTAAGAGAACAAGAGACGGCGAGAGAAAGGGAGAGAAATGGGAAAGAAAAGAGGTGAAGATGAAAGAAAGAAAGAAAGAGGGAGTAAGGAAGAAACAGATATGACGACATTATCGAAGGAAATTGTATCTTTATTTAGTTCTGTGATTACACAACGTTAATTTTCTCTGAGCTATCAGTTTCTCTAGAAAGCTGACAGCTAACATACGTGTTAAAGCAAACACTGACATTTGACAAGCACATCTCTACTAACATTGTTTACTCTCATTGGCTCGATGCCATTTAACTAGTATTGTATATCCCTTACTAGCTGGGCAAGAGATAAACAATAAGGTAGTTTTGTTATAAATGTTTTTTTTTTTTTTTTTTAGGATTTGATTAAACCTCCATTTAGAGCAGAATTTAAGCTATCTTTTCGTGGAAGAAGGTTTATGTTCCTATAACCTGTATTAATTCTGTAACCCTTTAAAATGGAAGAGAAGAAAGTTCCTTTTCGGAACTTGATGCTTTGGGAACCAGACAAAAATTGCTGCAGCTCGGATGGGACGTGTTACCCCACCCTCCATATTCACCAGATATTGCTCCTTCGGATTTCCACTTATTCAGGTCTCTGCAGAATAGTCTTAATGGTAAAAATTTCAATTCCTTGGATGACGCAAAAAGATACCTTGATGAATTCTTTGCCATGAAACCACCTGAGTTCTGGTAAGAGGGTATTTTCAAGTTAAAGGAAAGATGGAGGCGCATTGTGCAACAAAATGGTTCATATATGGTTGATTAAAAATGTAATGGCAAGTATTTATTGACCCTTTTTCTCTCCTTTAAAAATCGGCACAAACTTTCCGGACAACCCAATACAATGAGTTAGTCTTCTATCTTTCACTTGATTCACCCATTGAACTGTGGTCATGCTGGCACACCGCCTTCAAAAGATTTGTTATACAAATCGACTCCAATATTTGTCTTTCAGTCTGGGACTTATTTTATCGATTTCTTGTGTGAAACCGCTAAGCTACATAAACAAAGCAACGTCGGTTGTCAAGCGAGGGTAGGGGTCAAGCACCGAGACGCAAACACATATACATACAGATATATGTATATATGTATGTAGTATGTATGTATGTATGTCGTATGTATGTATGTATGTATGTATGTATATATATATATATATTATATATATATATATATATATATATTATATATATATATATATAATAATATAGGGTGAAATTAATTAATCTGGAGTAATCATTAATTTCACCAAGTAGAT
>NC_043003.1:60815869-60825869 GCF_006345805.1 Octopus sinensis | reverse complement strand
GGAGCAATGTGAAATAAATAATCTTGATCAAAGATATAAAGTACCGCTGGGTACTAAACCCATGGCTTAACGATCGTCAGTCAAATACCTTACCATTAAGCTACGAGCTTTCACAATATATAGATATAAAAACAGCAGCAACAATAACAGGACTAGTTGCATAGCATTTCATAGTCAGAAATATTTACATGTCAAACTGTCACCTTGAAGCCGCATACAACATTGAAAACATTCGTAAGGATTACTAGTGACGTCATTTAACAGGCATAAAACCAGGTTACAAAGTTGTTCTGACATTTCCTGGAGCAGCAGATGTATTCATCCGGTTGGTGAAGATCAACAATATCGTTTCAAAAAAAGAAAAAGAGAGTAAAAAGCTTGCAAATGATTCAATTACGAAATGCAAAATCTTTAAGGTTTCAGAAATGTAATATATTGTTTGTTTGTTTGTTTTTATTTTTCTTGAGCTCTGGGTCTCATAAGGCCGGTTACTCGGATTCCATGGTGTGTAAGTGACCGAGATCACGATTCCCTGATTGGGACGCCGGTCTGCTGCAGGGTTCAAAGCCTAGTGAGCAAATCTGGAAGACGGAAACTGTGTGGAAACCCGTCATGTATATGGGCGGTTTAGCTTAATGGTTCAGAGCACCGCGACGTGTAATCGCGGAGGTGTGAGTTCGAGTCTCATAGCCGGCCGCCAACACTTTTTTTCTGCAAAATAGGGGTAGCTTATCCTGTTTAGGCTATATTATTAGCATTATCCTGCGTTTGAGAAGTATGTATATATACATATGGCTCAGTGGTTTGAGGGTCGAGCTTGCGATCGTGAGATTGTGAGTTCGACTCCCGGTCCGGGCTGCGTATTGTGTTTTGAGCAACACATTTTATTTCACGTGGCTCCTGTTCACTCAGCTGTAGAAATGAGTTGCAACATCACTGGTGCCAAGATGTATTGGCCCCTTTGCTTTTTGTTTTTACGTTTCGAGCCTACGCTCTTCAACAGAAAGATACACAGAAAAGAAACACGGAGAGAAACGAGGAGAGAGAAAAAATGCGTGCAGAAGTAGCGAGTCAACATGGCGATTCTGGCAGAAGTCAGATATCAAACGTGAGACGCAAGAGCGAAAATAGGGGGACATAACAGAGTCAAATGACTTCACCCCAACATAAGGGGCGTGTGTGTATGAGAGAGTGTGTGGTGCGATGAAAGGTCTGGACGTGTTGTGTGTATGTAGGTATGATGTGAGTGTGTAATGCGTATGGTGTAGTGTAGAGAGGGGAGATGGGGGGAGAGTGAGAAGAGTGGAGGAGGGGGAGAGGAGATGAGGGGGAGGGGGAGAGGGGGGGAGGGGAGGAGGGTTGAGAGGGGAGTGAGAGGGGAAGAGGGGGAGAAGGAGAGGGAGATGGGGAGGAGGGGAGAGAGGGGGTGGAGGGGAAGAAGAGAAAAGGAGAGAGGAGGGAGAGGGGAGAAGAGGAAAGGTGAGAGTGGAAGGGGGGGGGGGGGAGGGGGGGGAGGGGGGAGACGGAAAGAAGGAGGGGATGAGGGGGAGATGTGATGATGGGGAGGGGGAGAGGGGGAAGGAAAGAGGAGAAGATGGGAGGAGGGAAGGAGGAAAGAAGGAGGGGTGAGGGGGATGAGATGAGGAGGGGGATGGGAAGGAGGGGGGAGGAGGACGGGGAGGATACGGGGAGAGAGACGGGGAGTGAGGAGCAGAGAGAAAGAGAGAAGGGAAAGAGGGAAGAAGAAGAGGAAAGAAGAGAGGGAAAGAAGGGAAGAGGAGGGAAAGGAGAGTAGGGGGAAAAGATGAAGGACGAAGAGAAGCAGGAGGCGGGGGGAGGTTAGATGAGGAGTGGGGAGAGTTGAGACCAAATGGGCGTAAAAGAGCGAAAAGAGAGATTAATCCCTGTTCACGCGCAAACGGGAATCCGGATGGCCTCTGGGCAGGACAAACCGAACCAGACAGGTGTTGCAAGGAGTTGCCGTGGATGGAGCGGAAATGGCGTGGACCGGTGTGTCGTTGGAAAGGAGATGTTCCGCGAACGGTCAGCCAAGCGGCGTCCGTTTGTCCGACTGTACAGGGAATGGCAGAGAGAGCAAGAGATGCAATAGATATTACTGGAGGTGAGTGAAGGAGTTGATGATGCGATAGGGTCGATGATGGGTGCCAGTGAGGAGGGGTGGTGTTGGAGAGGTAAGGGCAAGTGTGGCCAACGTGGGCGGGAGCAGGGGAACGAGCCAGGTTGGGAGGTAGGTCAGGAAGGAGCTGGACCAAAAGGTTCTCGTAGTTATGGGCTCGTTTGAAGGAGGGGAGGGGTCGGTTAGGGACGAGGTGTGAGGGGACGGGCGGACTGGAGATGCCGGAAAGCTCGAAGAATGGTGCGTTGGAGAGGTAGGGACGTGGGGGGTGGTAAGTGAGGGAAATATCTATATATATATATATATTAATAGAGAGAGAGAGAGAGAGAGAGAGAAATAGACATATAGATGTGTGTGTGTGTATGTGTCGGTGTTTGTTCCCCAACACACCACTTAACAACCGGTGCTGGTTTGTTTACGTCTCCTTAGCGGTTTGGCAAAAAAAAAAGAAAAAAGATGGATAGAATAAATAACAGACTTTTGAAAAATCAATACTGGGGTCAATTAGTTAGACGAAGACCCACGCAATATTGCGTGTGCCCCACAATGGGCGCAGTCCAATGACTAAAAGAAATACGATTATGATATGGTAACTGAATTATCTCCCTTAGACTCGTTATGCAGGAAACAGCAATTTGTGTTGCTTTATCACTTTAGTTATTCTAGTAAACTTCTCCTCGACTTATGCGACTTACGACCGACCATCCGCACTTACGAACATAAAATATAAATAAAGAAAGTAAGAAAGAAATGATCAGTTTGGGGATGTTGTGCAGTTGCGCATGCGATAGCTATTGCAGCATCGGGCAACGTAGGCCTCCCTCAGACCCAGACATCCACTGCCTGCCGCTGCCTCTCACTCGGTCGCCTTGAAGCATCAGTTGCGTTTGAATGAAAATGACGTTGGAAACTATAAATTCGACATACGACCAGATCGACTTACGACCTGTAAATCGAGGTGTACTTATATTTTTATAAGATTTTTTATACTATTTCGACCTGATTTCTTTTTCTTACTGTATTACATTAAATTATCATATATCCATGCATAATTCAATTGAATTAAGAAATGAATTAACATTTTTTCTCTTTAATATTATAAATGATATATTCAACCGTCTCACTGATACCTTACGAGGGAGTGCTGAAAAGTTCCTGGATTTAAGGGTGTCACGAAAGGCCTGGTTGGAGACCCAGCCTTCCGAATTCTTCTACAGGACTTAGAAAAACTGAAGGACCATTGTCAATAAGTGTGCGAATCTGAGAGGGAATACATTGAATAAAATCATAATTAACTGATCCTTCTGTGCTTTCTTTTGCCCAAAGCTAGGAACCTTTCATCACGCCGTCAAATATAACAGAACCTGGTATTATAGATAGAGTGGATTAGTGTTGCTGTTGATGATGTTATAGTCATGATGGTGATAATGATGATGGCCATCCTCCTCCTCCTCCTCTTCGTCCGCCTCCTCCTCATCTCTGCAACCATAGATGCCATGATCGTCATTGTTATCATCATCATCACTACTACCGCCAGAGCCCCCAAAGTCATCGTCACTATCACCACCATCACCACCACCACCACCACCACCATCACCATCAGCACCACCAACTCCATCACCATCATCATCCTCATCATCTTTACCATCCTCATCACCAACATACTACCACCACCATCATCTACATCCTCACCACCACCACCACCACCAATGCCACCATCATCATCATCATATACATATCAACACTACCACTACCACCACCACCACCACCACCACCACTATCAACATCATCGTCATCATGTACACCACCACAACCACCAACACCACCACCAACACCACCATCATCATCATCTACATACCACCACCCCACCATCATCGTCTGTATCCCGTTTCTCCGTTTCTCAATCTTTTCATCTCGATGTCATTTACAAAAATAACTCCGACGACGACGAAGATGGCGGTAACATTTATCCACTGCAACGATTCAACATCGTCTGCAACAGCTTCTTCCCGTTGGTGGAGATTTTTGCAATTATAATCTGTTGGAATTCCTGCCCTTTCTGTCATCGTAGACATTCCGAGTGAGTGATTTACCACGGCATTCTCATAATAAGGCATTGAAAGAGGGGAGATGTAGGGAGAGGGAAAAGTAGAGATAAACAAGGGGGAGAGAGGAGGAGAAAGAGAGAGTCAGACAGACAGAGCCATAGAGAGAAAAAGAGAGAATGAAAGAGATGTGTCGACGTGTATGTAAGTATGTACGTATGTATGCGCATATTCTTTTATTCTTTTACTTGTTTCAGTCAATTAACTGTGGCCATGCTGGAGCACCGCTTTGTCGGAGATATCGACGCCTGGACTTATTCTCCGTAAGCCTGGTGCTTATTCTATCGAGTACATAGACCCACCAACATCGGTTGTCAAGCGATAAACACACACACATAAATACATACATACACACACACATAAACACACCACACACACACATACACGTATACGACGGGCTTCTTTCAGTTTCCGTTTGTCAAATCCACTCACAAGGCTTTGGTCGGTTCGAGACTATAGTAGAAGACACTTGCCCAAGATGCCACGCAGTAGGACTGAACCCGGAACCGTGTGGTTGGGAAGCAAGCTTCTTACCACACAGCCATGCCTACCCCTGTGTGTATGTGTAGTGTGTGTGTGTGTGTACACATCTATGTTTTTGTGTGTGTATGTGCGCGCGAGCGTGTGTACGTGTGTGTTTTTGGTTCGCTTATGTCCCTGTAGCAGCGGTTCGGCAAAAAAGAACGATAAAATAAGTACCAGACTTAAGAAGTAAGCACTGGGGTCGATTTGATCGATTAAAGCTCTTCAAAGCACTGCCCCAGCATGGCCTCAACCAAATGACCGAAGCAAAGTAAAAGAAATATAAAACAGCTGTTCTTGGCATCGTTTCACAGTTAATAATATTTAAAATTACGATTATCAATTTGCATTGGAAGATTCCTGATGTGAAACCATCGGTTCAAACAGATATTGTTATATTTCGGGATGGTCATTTTTTAATTATTTTTTGCCAAATAAACACACGCACTATATATTCCGTACTTCACTCGTTTATTACTGTTTTTTTTTATTTCAAATGATGTCCATTATCCGGAAATCTTTCGCCACACATCTGTGACCTCTTCAATGACACTTTCCGTCCTTGCGTATCCTTCTTGCTCAGCTTTGCCATTCTGTCATAGTCCACAGAATAGACTAAGCGGAGAAATAGGATACATGAAAAACAGGAAGTGTCTCTAACGAGGTCACAGATGTGTGGCAAAAGATCTCTGGACAATGGAGATGAGTTAGATTAAGAACAGTAATAACGAGTGAAGAACGAATATATAGTTCGAGTGTTTACTGACAAAAAAAAAAAAAATATATATTTTTAAAATGACCATCCTAAATATAACAATGTTTAAAATGTAAAACCGGAACTGGTTTTATTGAGTGAAATGTGTCGCTTATGTCTTCGATATCACTTCATTGATAAATATGTTTAGATCTTAACATCAGACTATCCTCGATATCGTTCCATAGTTAATAGTGTTGACTGTTAAAATCCGGAGCTTGTCATGAGCCCCATTTGGGGATCTGCAAAACAGTCTCACTGCCGGTTGTTCGTTGTATTTAAAGTGAATTTTTTTATATACACTGAATTTACAGAGGTGTGTTCAACAATATTTAGTATTAAAGTTTGTCATTATTAGCTCTGGTTAATTCTAGAGGACATTTTATGTCATAAAACGCCATCTTTGAGCTACAAAAATATTGACTGGTTTGAAGGAATTTTTTTTTTTTTTCCCATCTATATCATTCATTGATATTTTATACACATTCGCATTTGATACTATACTTTCAAAAAAAAAAAAAAAAAACTAAAATGTACATCATTGCAGTCTCCATTTAGGATTTTTGAAAAATTTATCATAATTTCCAAAATAATTCACACATACTCTTTTACTCTTTTACTCTTTTACTTGTTTCAGTCATTTGACTGCGGCCATGCTGGAGCACCGCTTTTTAGTCGAGCAAATCGACCCCGGGACTTATTCTTTGTAAGCCCAGTACTTATTCTATCGGTCTCTTTTGCCGAACCGCTAAGTGACGGGGACGTAAACACATCAGCATCGGTTGTCAAGCAATGCTAGGGGTACAAACACAGACACACAAACACACACAGACATATATATATATATATACATATATACGACAGGCTTCTTTCAGTTTCCGTCTACCAAATCTACTCACAAAGCATTGGTCGGCCCGGGGCTATAGCAGAAGACACTTGCTCAAGATTCCACGCAGTGGGACTGAACCCGGAACCATGTGGTTGGTTAGCAAGCTACTTACCACACAGCCACTCCTATTTAAATATTATATATTATTTTAACTCCTAAGACACCTGGCAAAGCTAAACAATATGAATAAAAAAAATTAGCAGTTAATGGGTTAAGATAAATATTTCGATTGCGCTATATCTTTCATTTCGTCTCATATTTAAGGTTGTATAGAGTGTATCTCGCAAATACACGAACGGCGCGAAAGCAGGATTTATAAATTACAGCTAATGCAGGCACAAGATCTCAGAATTAATTGGGTTGTGGGTTAGTCAAGCATATTACCGATAATTAGGACCGTGTTAGCAATATTATAGGGCTTTTGGACAAATCAGTGCCTTGGGCCCTATGTTGTTGCTGTTTATTCCTTCACGAGCCATGCCTGGCTTATAAGGGCCGGTTTCCCGGTTTCATTGGCGTATAGGTTCCCCACCTGGACGGTCCGTCGCAGATGAGCTGCTTGATGCAGAAGGAAGAAGTGAAAAAAAGTTGTGGCGAAAGAGTCAGCAGAGGTTCGTCATTGCCTTCTGCCGGAGCCGCGTGGAGCTTAGGTGTTTCGTTCATAAACACACACACCACTCGGTCTGAGATTCGAACCCGCGATCCCTCGACCGCGAGTCCGCTACTTTAACCACTAGGCCATGTGCCTCCACGCATAGAAACCTACAGTATTTATTGACAGCAAACGACAGCATGCAAAGATCAGAACTGGGGCCCCTTGACCAGGCAACTGCCCGTGTATCCAAACCTTAAGACTGCGATGCCCACAATACTGGACCTTGATAGTACCCGTTTTATCCATCCGGAAAGACGATATTCAGCGATATTTGAACCTAACAAAATCAAAATAGACACATGGAATTCCATCGTTCCTTAGGTTCGTTTGATTATACGTCAGCTAAATCAGAACTGACCATGGATTTAAACAACAACAATAGGGGTAGGGATGGATGGTGGTTAAAAAGCTAACTTTGCAACAATGAGATTCCGAGTTCAGTCTCACTGCGTGGCATCTTGGGCAAATGTCTTCTGCTATAGCCCTGGGACAACTAACGCTTTGTAAGCGAGTTTGGCAGCGGGGAAACTGAGTGGCAGTCTATCCGTTGTCAACAAGCATTACAAGAAGTTTCAGCCATACACTGCTTGATGAATTACAGGCTTACATAGATTTCATCTATCGCCGGGTTTAACACAACCACTTGCTCATTGGGCGCCTTTAGCAGAATCCACTCCGTTGTAAGCATTCGGATCTGATCATGTTTCTGGTTTGCGGGACAACTTCCTCTTTCTCTTGCGCCAGTCTCGGAGGGCCCTGAAAATAATAAAGGGTCATGAATAGGACCCTTTCTTCCCAGACTAATAAGAAAAATAAATAAATAAAATATGGGCGCTGGCATAGCCGCGGGGTAATAAGCTTGGTTCTCAACTACATAGTTTCAAGTTCAAACCCACAGCGTCACACTTTGAGCAAGTGTTCTCCATAAAACCCCGGTTCGACAAAAACATTGTGAATGGGTTTAGAAGACGGAAACTGTGTGAAAACCCGTCATATACGTGTGTGTGACTTTAGGATTGTGCCTGTCCGTCTACCGCTTAACAACCGGTGTTGTCTTGTTTACATCTCCGTAACTTAGAGTTTCGGCAAAAGAGAACGAAAGAATAAATACCAATCATAAAAGTGGGTACTGGGGTCAATTTATTCAACTAAACCCTGAAAGGAAGTGCCCCAGCATGGCCGCAGTTTAATGATTGAGGCAATTAAAAGAAAAAAGATTATGAAAAGACGTCCTTTTAGGGGTACCGTGAAGTGGTTTGTTATCGAATGTAGCATTTGTCAACACATTCAGAGAATAATTGGAGAATTCTACAATGAAAGAAGATAGTAGATAAACAAATATTGGAGCCAGCAAAGAGAAATGAGAGAGAGAGGGGGGAAGGAGAGGGGAAGAGATAGAGAGGAGTGTGGAGAGAAAGGGTGGAGAGAGGGTGGAGAGAGGGTGGAGAGAGGGAGGGAGAGAGAAGGGTGGAGAGAGGGGAAGGAGAGAGAGGGGTGGAGAGAGAGACAGTAATATTAACACCGTCAACGGAATGAAAGCATTGATTACGATACTACAGCATGGCCACATCCCGCTGTCTAGAACTATACGTGATGGCCTAAAAGTAGGTTTGCAGTTATTCGACTATCTCTTTGGCATCCATATATTAACAGTTTAGATCTAAATTATAAAACAAAATATGAAACCATTATTCTATGCTAATTTAGTTAATTTTGTCAAGCTCCCTTTTCAGCTTGTAAGATAGGTTTTCAGTTTGTAAACCTACTTTTGCTCCACTCTGTAAAAAGAAGTTTCTCTAAAGTAGATTTGGTTGCTATTTCTAGCATGCTAAACGACCACATAGAAGCTCTACGCACTCCTTATCACGGCTACACCGTGCAGTGACTGGGCGTGGTGCTTAAACAGGATTCCTGGTATTATATATTTACAATGCACTTAATAGAATACCAAAATAGAATAACGATGTATTATACATAGTCTACATAACAAGCCTCTCTAATGAACTGATAAAAAGCGACAAGGCGCTGGAAATAGTAGCTGAATTTGCCTCAAATGTCACACCTTACTGTCTTAAAAACAAGCACGTACATTGAATAATGTAGTAAACGATAAAAAAAAATTATGACAATAACAGACAATGTGTGCCCAGAGTTGGAGAGGCCTTGATCAGAGGTATACTTGATCAGGGTAAGGTTGTCCTGGTGTTAAATAACTACAACAGCAACAACAACAGAACCTTCCCAGCACCCTACCACACACACACACACACACACGCACACATACACAGTGGTTGCAAGCAAAACTTTGCATTCTAAAGAGATGATGATGATGATGATGATGATGATGATGATTAAAATGATGATGTTGGTGATGACGATGATAATGATTAAGATAACGACGACAATGGTAATGATGATGATGATGATGATGATGATGACGGCGACGATGATTATATGTTCATGTTGTTATAATTGTTTGCTGCTGTTTCACTCCCCTTCGCTTCCCATATCACCCCTGACTGAGTGCTCCTCATCGACGACTGCCCCCCCCCCTCAGCCGTATCCATATGTTGTTATTTTGACAATATCTTTTCCAGTTATCATCTCTCTATTACTATAATCACCTTTCATCTCCATTTCCTCCCCACCTCACCCCGCCAACTTTTTATTTTGTTAAGGCAATAGGTTGTGAACTAAAAGAAACATTGTTTCCTTTCTTTCTTTCCGTTCATTTCTATGCATTTGGCTGTTATTTCTAGCATGTCAAGTAAACAGAGCTCGTTAAAAGCCTTTCCGACCAGATCAAATATTTCGAATTAAATCGATAAATTACGGTTAATTTATTATTTACTACATAAGCTCGTATCGATCAATAACATAAGTAGAAAGCTAATATAAATACATACATACATACATGCAATTCCGTTCTTTATGTTTG
>NC_043003.1:60775869-60810869 GCF_006345805.1 Octopus sinensis | reverse complement strand
GAGGTTTTAAAAGGGACGGAGGCTGCTGGCCAGCACCGCTTGTGCTAAAAATAAGAGTTAAATTAACTCTAAAGCCACTAAAGCACTAAATTAATGACTGACGAAGCAAAGTAACTCCGCAGCGTACTTAAGAGTTAATTTAACTCTTATGTTTAGCAAAACCAGCTAATAAGCCACCCTTTTATATATATATATATATATATATATATATATATATGTGTGTGTGTGTGTGTGTGTGTGTGTGTGTGTGTGTGTATTTATATTTATATAAGCAATAATAAATCTCAGAGCGAGTTATAAACAGTAGCTACAACACATTGTGACGTACATTTGCCATTTAAATATGGCTAGCCCCTAAGGGTGGACGCTACTGTAGTTTGTAGCCCCAGGAGGACACCTCCTCCAGCTGGCCATAGACACAATTTCTGTGCCCTATCAGTGTTTGCAGTGTAGCATCCACCCTTAGGGGTTAGCCATATTTAAATGTGTTGTAGCTACTGTTTATAACTCGCTCTGAGATTTATTATGGCTTGTTTGCACTTTTTCGATATCAGTGTCTATCGATACTAGAAAAAGTATAAGTGTTTGTGAAGGGAATCTGCTTCTCATCGACAACTGTGATTGTCACACGCCGATGATGGGTCAATACCCAGAAACTCGAGTCCGTGTGTATCATAAGTTGAAGACGGGAAGGATGGCTTCCCTTTGCAAACACTGATAGGGCACAGAAATTGTGTCTATGGCCAGCTGGAGGAGGTGTCCTCCTGGGGCTACAAACTACAGTAGCATCTACCCTTAGGGATTAGCCATATTTAAATGGCAAATGTACGTCACTATATTTATATATTTATTTATATTTATATATATCGGTATGCAAGTATGTCTGAGTATGCTTGAAGTTTGAAAAACTGTTAATCCTGTCCTTGATTTAATGTGACGTTTTTTCCCTATACTTTCATCTTTTTATTCTTTTTCTTCATATTTTTTGTTCATTTTTCTTCTATTTCTCATTCCTCCTCCTCCTCCACCTCCTCCTACTACTACTACTACTCCTCCTCCTCCTCCTCCTACTACTACTACTACTACTACTACTACTACCATTTTACTTCTCCGTTTGTTTTTTCTTCTTAATTGTATCTTTCGCAACACCAATGTGTGGTAAACTCAGACCGTGGCCAGTTTTAATACCAACATCTGACCCCTGACCCGGAGAGTGTCGTCAGCGCTGGTCACTCTTTTATATGTATACAGACTACATGGTCTTCAATCTACAGATAACCTCCTTTCGATCTCCCGAAGAAAGGCAATGAGTATTGATTGCCATTCCTGTTCTGACTATAGTGGTGGATCTCCGTCGTTCGACGACGAGGATTCAGTTTTTTGTTAGACGTAAGAAGTTGCTCCTGAATTAACATGCATCTGGCTGAGCATTCCACGGACACATGTACTCTTAGTGCAATTCTCATGTAGACTCAATGTGACAAAGTGTGTGACAACGCTGTACCTTTTTGAATTACAGGTAAATACACTAGATGAGATTTTATAAGGCTTCCGTCCATCTAATTTCACTCAAAACCAAGGGGCGAAACGAGGCTGTAAAAAAACGTCATTTGCTCAAGTTATCATCGGTTGGACCGAATGTTGGGCTTCGTGGTTACGAAGCGAACATCCTAACCATCGACTATTCTCTCTCCCTTTCTCTCTAAACCACAAAGTTAAAGAAAACAGATTTTTAAAATATGAAGAGGAAATGCAAGAATCCTCATTGGTTTTTTGAAACAGGCACTAGCAGCGCTGGATTAAGCCAATTAGCAAAATAAGCACGTGCTTATGGCATCAAGAGGGAGGGGCACAATAGAAATGAAAATGGTTTACGGCACGAAAAAAATCACTTTCAACTTGCTAAGATAATATTCGTAATGCCTTATCTCCACTAAGTTTTATCTCTAATGCAGAAGTTTTATGTAAAATTAATTTTAACATTGTCATCGAAGACTTTGGAATTAAATTATAAAAACGAAAGTGAAAACTTTTTAAATATAAATAAAGTGGAAGCATACAAAAATAAACATTATTTTCTATCTTACGACGAGGATTCAGTTTTTTGTTAGACGTAAAATGTTGCTCCTGAATTAACATGCTGAGCATTCCACGGATACGTGTACCCTTAGTGCAATTCTCAAGTAGATTCAATGTGACAAAGTGTGTGACAACGCTGTACCTTTTTGAATTTGATTTCCTACTGAAAAATAAAAATTTATTTCATGGTTTATTATCGTTTACATTTTGAACTATTTACATATACTTGAGGGCACCAAAACCTTTTAAGTGCTTAGGGCCTCTAGGGGTCTAAATATAGCCCTAGGCACAAGGCTCCAAATTGTGTGTTATGTATAGTGCTGTATAACTGAATATAACGATTCCAGTACTCAATTTTGTAAATCCTTCACTCATTATGGCGCAAAGGATATCGACGATTTTGCGTCACTGTCTTCGATTCTGGGTTGTGTGTTCTGCTTCTCTCCAGTTGAATCCCTACTTTCCAATGGAAGGCTTTTTGGTTTTGAATTATCATCGATGCTTCTGTAACTTTACCTTCATTTTCCTGGGTAGGAATTTTTGCCCTACGCAAACCCATTTTTACCTCTGGGAAAAGATAGTTTATGTGGACTTTATCTTTTGATCTGTTCAGCAGGGAAGGCCCTGCCAGGACTTTGCACTCTGCTGGTATAGCTCTCAGGATCAGTGAACACACAAGTTACCACACTGCAACAAGGATTGGACTTTGTAGTGGAATCGATTCCAGTGCTTGACCGTATTTTATTTATTTTATTGACCTCTTTTCCCACCCCGGAAGTATGAGAAATAAAATCACCTCAGATAGGATTTGAATTCATAACATCAAATATAGTAACTAAATACAACAAATCAGGGCCGTAACTAAATACAAGATATTTTGTTCGATGCTTTAACGGTTCTATTAGTTTTTCTGTGGCCTTGATAATATTTTCTGAAGAGTCAAATATCTTTGTTATCCAAAGTTTTACCAATCAAGAATTGTTCACCACACACCCAAACTTCTTTTTTCCTTACTGCATGTTCAAGCTGTCGTGGTATTTTATGTTATTACTATCACAGATATCTTGAAAGAACAGATCCAAACAGGCTGCATGCATTCAGACAGTCTGCACACATTTTATACATGAGATTGAGGCATGCAGTTGGCAGGTACCTTTTTGCCATAGTTTTAGAATATCAGTTTTGTTTCCGTTAGTGTGTCACATTTGTGCCTCCATTAAAAGCTTAGTAGTATATCCGAAATAAACATCCTTAGATGCTTTTCTGTTTCTCACCATTAATGCTGTATATTTTTGGTTTGATACAGAGACAAAATTTGTTTCGAATTTCTTGCAGCCAACATGCTCTGTAATTTAATTCCCTTACTTAGCCCCACATTTTTCTCCAGTATGATTCTGCATCTTCTTAGGAGAGATACACTGTGATATTTATTGACCCCTTATGTTCTGAAGACTGCAGATTGGTTTCCATTGAATTCCTTTCTCTTTTAACCATTTTAGTCCTAGTTACACTTTTATGGTGCCAGTGTGTGTGTGTATACTCTTTTACTTGTTTCAGTCATTTGACTGCAGCCATGTTGGAGCACCTCGTTTACGTCTAGCAAATCAACCCCAGGTTTTATTCTTTGGAAGCCTAGTACTTATTCTATCGGTCTCTTTTGCTGAACCACTAAGTTACGGGGATGTAAACACACCACCATCGGTTGTCAAGCGATGTTGAAGGGGCAAACACAGACACACGCACACATATAGATATATACGACGGGCTTCTTTCAGTTTCCGTCTACCAAATCCACTCGCAAGGTTTTGGTCGGCCCGAGGCTATAGCAGAAGACACATGCCCAAAGTGCCACGCAGTGGGACTGAACCACTACTTACCACATAGCCACTCCTGTATGTTTGTTTGTTTTTTTTTTTTTTTTTTATGGCTCTCTTTGACGGTAATTGCTCAGTATTTCATGTTCTATTTTTACCATCTCCAAAACCATTTTTCCTGTTATGTCTTCACACTTTCTAGGAAATTGAATCTGTTTGTCAGATTAAGTGCAACGCAACATGACTGAATTTTTTTCAGTAGATCGACGAAGATTTTTTTTATATTTTCAAAGCCTGCGATGGCACTTTTTTTTATTGTTTTACCTGTTTGTACTTCCTCTGCATCTTCAACGTGAGAAGTTGCTGCAAATATTCTCTACCAGTTACGTTAAGCATCGTTACAGTCAGGTCATTTGGTTTATTCCATTTAGTTACGCTTGTCAAATGCTGTCTCTTCTCAACAACGCATTTAAACAATAAAATAATATTTTGAAAGACTTCATTGAGAATATCCTTCAAATGTTTATACACTTCGCCCTGACAATAAACTGTATTCTAATGGAATAAAGTTTATCGTCATTATTATTGTTAAAGTCGGTGACAGCATGTTAGCTGTTAGCTAGTGTATGGGTTGGTATAGAGAGCTTGATTGCTAAACAGTGTAGTAGAAATAGTAATAGTAGTGACAGTAGGTGTGAATATGTCATATATTGTGCAAAGATTACCATAATCGACTATCCTTTATCCTTTCGCGTTCAACACACATTGCTTCTTTTTCTTTAACCGTTTCACTGTAAAATCATTGCTTCCGGATAAAATTCATCCCATAAAGACTACTGAAGTATGTGTGTATTAATTTAGACACACACACATGGTTCTGTATTTATAACATTTCCCTACATAATTCAAGTCAGGCTACATGAAGGCAGTATCGTCTGTTATGTGGTCTTAACTGTATTTAACGAAAGGGTTTTGAGAAAGCCATAGGACGTATCTGAAATTGACAGTTTATATTCAATAATTTTTTTTAGTGCAAATGCTGATTAAATATATGAAGGGACTCATAGAAACATCTAGACTGGGTTTCAAATTCTGGCTAAGAATCCACGAAGCGATTCGCTTCATACATGTTTTGGGTAATAAGATCCCAAACGGTATCGAATAATAGATGCATAGAATGAGTGATCAGCTCGAATTTGTGCTTCACCTCCAGCATTAAGGGCAGAGATGTGATAAAAGAAATATACCGGCCGAGCTAGTATAGGTATATCAGAACAAAGGAATAAACAGGTAATCGGGGTAACCAATGAATTTATGACATATCACAAATACAAATGACTATTTATAGTGAGTATAGGGGATTATAATCCAAGCTGTGATCTCGTGACGCATATCTGCATGTTCACAATAATCCAATGTATCGATATAAATGTGACATACATAGCGATTGGAATTAAGAATATAACAAAATTTTCAAGTCTTTTGATTTGATGCATATATATATATATATATATATATATATATAATATATATATATATATATCTATATATATATATATATATATATATATATATATATATATATATATATATATATATATATATATAGGCGTAGGAGTGGCTGTGTGGTAAGTAGCTTGTTTAACGACCACATGGTTTCGGGTTCAGTCCAACAGCGTACGACCGAGGGCAAGTGTCTTCTACAATAGTCTCGGGCCGACCAAAGCCTTGTGATTTGGTACGCGGAAACTGAGAGAAGCCCGTCGTATATATGTATATATATATATATATATATATATGTGTGTGTATATGTTTGTGTGTCTGTATTTGTCCCCCAGCATCGCTTGACAACTGATGCTGGTGTATTTACGTTACCGTAACATAGCGGTTCGGCAAAAGAGACCGATAGAATAAGTACTAGACTTACAAAGAATAAATCCTGGGGGCGATTTGCTCGACTAAAGGTGGTGCTCCAGCATGGCCGCAGTCAAATGACTGAAACACATAAAGGAATAAAAGAATATATGTAAGTAGTTCCCGTCTGGCCATTGTGTGTACAATCTTAGTTGATCGAAACCTTTCAACTCATATTTCCAGACAACATTACCAAATGCGTTTTTCTTCTTTTATCTTCTGTTATGTCTTTCAGTCATTGGCCTGCGACCATGCTGCAGCACCGCTTTGAAAAGTTTTAGTCGAATAAATCGACCTTAGAACTTATTTTTTCTTTGTAACGCTGATACTGATTCTATCTGTCTCTTTTGGCCAACTTCTAGGTTACGGGGACGTAAACAAACCAACACTGGTTATCAAGCGGTGGGGGGGGACGGACATAAACAGATGCACACTCAGACATATGTTCAAATACACATTCGGACACATATACGACGGGCTTCCACACAGTTTCCGTCTACCAGATTCACTCAGGTTGGCCTGGAGCTGCAGTAGAAGACGCTTGCCCAAGGTGCCGCTCAGTGGAGCTGAACCCGAAACCAAGTGGTTTGCAAAGTGAGCTTCTTAACCACACAGCCATGTGAATAGTAAAGATATTATATGGACGTGGCTCGATATTACAATAATGGCAGTTTAATGATCAAGATGGAATAATAAATGAAGAAATTCGAAGAGGGATAAAAAGGAAACATCTGTCTGAACTAATGAACCAAATAACTCTTGGTCTCAAGCATTTGTCTTATGAAGAAAGGCTGAAGACGCTCGACCTTTATTCTCTAGAAAAACGACGACGCCGTGGTGATCTCATTCTTGCTCACAACATCATAAGCGGAAAGTGTAACCTCTCGAAAGAGCTGTTCTTCACTCCTGCTCCAGAGCGTCGGCTGCGGGGTCACTCTATCTGCGACGATTTCATCTCAATCGAAGGAGAGGGGCTTTCTCCGTCCGGGTTGCGGATCCGTGGAACAAGCTGCCGGACGAGATAGTGAATATGCCGATGACCGCTCGGTTCAAAGTCTCTCTTGACCAGAAATGGCCTGAACTCTTTGCATGAACACCCTCCCTGTACATAACTCCATGTCCCCCGACATGGCCTTGCTTTTTGCTTTTTGAGCCAAAAAATTAACTTAACTTAAAATACAATTCCAACGTTTCTAATGTCACCAAAACCTACTTCCCAATAGGGAAATATTACATTCCAAATTGTCAAATCATACATGTTAAATGTTTGAATTCTTTGAAAGCTATAGTCTTTTATTTAGACTTGCTAAATGTGAAATGCACTAATAAAGAAAATGTGAATTAAACGGAGATAAAAATGTGTTCTCTACCGTCTCTGTGAAAATTACACCTGTAAGTCTTTTCAATGTGTCTTATCAGACGCGTGCTTTCTTTTATAACTGATTAGCGTACGTTGCCTAGAAAGTTTTAAACTTTGTGTTTTGCTCTGCGAACATAGAGCCGTGTTAATGTAATTCATTCATTCTTTCTTAAGAGATTAGATTAAATAATATTTTGAGATTACACAGTGAGAGGATAGAGTTTCAGCTTTAAAATGCAATAAACGAAACGTTTATAATTGGATATTAAATTTTCCGCTGACAGAGAATATTTATAACTTGTTATTAAGAATATTACTGACTTGCTGTTAAGAATATTACTGACTTGCTATTAAGAATATTACTGAATTGCTATTATGAATATTACTAACTTGCCATTATGAACATCACAAACTCGCTATAATGATATTAGTAACTTGTTATTGCTAGCCAAATAAGAATATTAGTTACTTGTTGATAATTTACTCCTGCTGGGGACATAAAACGACAAAACATTTGAATAACGAAACCAAATTACTTTCAATATTCTCTTCGCTCTTTTTGCATTTTCAGTTTAAATCCCACAACAGGATATAAATAGATTCCAGACATATTCTGGAGTTGATTCAGTTCACTATATTCCCTGCCAGTGGAGGCACATGGCCTAGTGGTTAGAGCAGCTGATTCGCGGTCGAGGGAGCGCGGGTTTGAATCTCAGCACGGGCGATGTGTGTGTTTATGAGCGAAACACCCAAGCTCCGGCAGCAGGTAATGGCGAACTTCTGTTGACGCTTTCGCCACAACTTTCTCTCACTCCTCCTGAATCTTGCCGCTCACCTGCGACGGACCGGCATCCCGTCCAAGTGGGGAATCTATACGCCAAGGAAACCGGGAAACCGGCCCTAATGAGCCAGGCATGGCTTGAAAAGAACAAAAAAAAATTCTCTTCCGATGACTACTGATTATATAAAAAATAAATTACAGAATTTTCCTTATGGTTGGAGCTGTAAGTATTTCGTGTGTCAGTACTAAACCAGCGAAAGTTCAATGTCTCGATCACGGACACTAATGGGTTTTGAACTTCGAGGTTTATGGTCTGTTAGGACTTCACAATTTCTTGGTGGACCATGGTGAAGAGACAACTGAGAGAAAGACATCTGGTGGAGTTATACAGAAACAATGGGTGGCATGCAATGTGTGATCTCATTCCGGTGGGGTGCAGAGGTGTTTGCAGGCGACCCATTTTGCAGAACTTAAAACATGCTGGACATCACAGGAGCCTGTAGGCTGAAGAACATCGAGTTTTAGACAGCAGAGGTTGCCGCAAGGTGGTTCTGAATCAGAAGGTGCAACCCCAAGAAGAGGTAATATTACTTGGAGTAGTACTAACTGGACAGGAGGTGGGGTTTGAGCAACCCTAGCTTGGTCGCCTGAGTAAAGGTGTCTGTCTGTTAACTGACTTGAAACTCTCAACGACCTTAGAAAATATGTGTCCAGGTACATCACAAAATGATATAAGGAAAATTAGTATTGAACCCCAATATTTGATTGGTACTTATTTTATCGATTCCGAAAGGATGAAAGTCAAAGTCAACCTTGATAGAATTTGAAATAGGAAGTAAAGACGGACAAGATACCGCTAAGCATTTTGCCCGGCGTGCTGACGGTTCTGTCAGCTCAGTTAAAATGGTTTCAAATTTTGGCACAAGGCCAGCAACTTAGGGGAATGGTGTAAGTCGACCAGTGCTCAACTGGTACTTATTTTATCGATCCCTTAAAGGATGAAAGGTAAAGTCAACCTTGGCGGAATTTGAACTCAGGATGTAAAGACGGAAGAAGTGCTGCTAAGCATTTTGTCCGACGTGTTAATAGTTCTACCAGCTCACCGCCAAAGAAACTTTATTAGTGTATGTTGATTATTCTCAACTTGAAATCGATGGGACAGTGGTGTTGAAACATGTCTTGTGGTGTTATGAATACTATAAAACTTATTCGTTACAAACGGAATTCTATTAAATAAAGTATCAGTCAAGTTCTGAGATCGATCTCATCGAATAGGTCGTCTCCTCTAAAAAGCGAGGTCTCGTATCGATTCTAGAAATCAATAAAACTCTGTCTTGAGGTTACAGGCTCATAAGGTGAGACCTTGAGGCTTAGAGTTCAAGTGACAGGGTTAACCCGCGTGTGTCATTGGTACTCAGTTTTAGCTAAATGTACTGGAACAAAGTAAAATTAAATGTTCTTAAAAACGCAACAAGTAGCCCGATTTTAAAATCGAACGCACGACTGAACGATCGCGAGCCCAAAACTATAACCAGTAGGCTGCATGACTGCTCTAGATATCAGTATTAGCGTTCATATCAGGCAGCGGAATGGTAAAAACAGTGAAACGCCCGTTCAGTACTTCACATGACTTGTTTCTTTTCTCTGAGTTCAACGTCTTTTTGTTTTTATCTCTACAGAATCGATAAAATACAGTGGACCTATGTCCTACATTAAATTCATTCTCATAAATTGTTTAACCTTGTACCAAAATAAAAAGATATCAATACGATTGTTATTTTCCCTAATATCTATAAATTATATCTTTTTGCAATTTTCCCTTCTCCATATGGCTTTCTGATAAACGTTCCCATGGTGTTTATTATTTCTTGCTGATGTAATTTCTCTAGTCAAAAGAAGAAGAAGAAGAAGAAAAACGAAAAAAAAAAACCCCAGCAAAAAGAAATAATCGACAAAGAGAAACAATTAAAAAAAATTTTAGTTTAATCATTCTAAGTTTATACCAGCTGTATCATTTCTATAATTTTGTTGTACGAGAGGGAACAGTTTCAATTTGTCTAGCCAGAAACCGTAAGTATAATTTTCTTATGCTATTTTATTAATCTATTTGGTCATTAAATGTGGTTGAATGGTGGAAACGTTAAAGCGGAGACAAAATCCTTTCAGATATGATTGGGTTACGGACTTCACAAATTTAATTTAAATCTGACCATTATCAACCTGGCTTGTTTGTACCAATAATAGGCCTACAAGTCAAATGCTATCACAGCTAGCGAAAAATGCCGTTTTAGAAGAACCAGTGATGTCATGTCTGACATGACCTCTTAATACTCGATATCATCCAAACTTACAATCTGGAGAGGGGCCCATCTCGAGTATCAAAATTTGTAACAATCTTTCAGAAACTGTCACGAGAGCTAGAAACTGTCACGGGATCCAGAAACTGTCACGGGAGCCAGAAACTTTCATGGGAGCTATCGATATACAGGCTTTCAAAGGCAGCCTGTACAAACCCTTGTTATTCTTCCTATCACCTTAAGTGCAATGAATTAGTCGTTCTAGTTATCAAATGTATCTGCTGTACATTATTTCGCTCCCTCCATCAAATCGGCATTGCCTGAATAAATGCACAGTGTACCACATATACCTAGGAATATATCAAACACACACACAAATTTATGAGTACTTAATCCCTATTACCCCCCATACACACACACAAAGAAAAGGTTTCTGGCCTTATGTTTTGTGTAAGAAACCACAATTTCAGGTATAATTCAATCATAAGTTGCGATAAACAACGTAGATGAATTAAATGATTGTATTTTTGCACATTTCTAACCAGTGTTAACATGAATTATTGTTATATTTTCCTTTGACTTTTTGGTAATTGTTTTGCAGAGTAGTGGGTATTATTTTACTGGTTTTAGTCACTGGATCTGTAAAATATATTAATCTATTACATTGACCCAGTATTTGGTCAGTAACTTGGACTGGAGAGAGAGGAAAGGAGCAATAACCAGGCTTCTTAATCAAGATACATACAAGATACATATTTATAATATAAATAATATATATATATATATATTTTAATTTTTTATTTATATTATAATTATATGCATATATTATATATATATATTACATATATATATATATACATACATACATATACATGTCATTGTGTACATATATGTATGTATATATGCCTATATATATATATTATTTATATTATAATTATATGCATATATTTATATATATTATATATATATATATATATATATATATTATAATATTATATGCATAAACATACATACATATTTGTGAGGGCATAGCTTAGTGGTTAAGGTGTTGCACTCACGATCGTGAGAGTTCGCGGTTTCAATTTGGGGGGGCCGCCTGGTTGTGAGTTGTGTTTTTCAGCGAAACTCTTTATATCACGTTGTTCTGCGTTGATTTCGATACCCGACGGGCAAAGTCTATTTGATGGAGGGAGTGAACTAATAATGTACAACATATACATCTGATCACAACAAACAAAATAATTTGTGAAAGTTGTTCAGCAAGAAATGGCAGACTAGCAACATTGTTAGCATCTATTTTAATTTTAAATGAGAAATGATTTGCTCTTTTACTCGTTTCAGTCATTTGACTGCGGCCATGCTGGAGCACCACCTTTGGTCGAGCAAATCGACCCCAGGACTTATTCTTTGTAAGCCTAGTAGTTATGTTATCGGTCTCTTTTGCCGAACCGCTAAGTTACGTGGACGTAAACACACCAACATCGGTTGTCAAGCGATGTTGGGGAGCCAAACACAGACACACAAACCTACACCCCCCACACACACTTATATATATATATATATATATACATATATACGACGGGCTTCTTTCAGTTTCCGTCTACCAAATCCACTAACAAGACTTTGGTCGGCCCGAGGCTATTGTAGAAGACACTTGCTCAAGGTGCCACGCAGTGGGACTGAACCCGGAACTATGTGGTTGGTAAGCAAACTACTTACCACACAGACACTCTTGCGCCTGTGAAATTTTTAGTGAAATTTTAAAAAAATGTTATTATATGCCATGTTAATGTCTTATTTATTGTAATCGTTGATTACTTCCGGGCAATCCGAATTTACCTTGCATATCTTGGATTGCATTATCGAATATTCCTTTCCATTTCTGAAACATTAGAATGCTGTAATTTAAGCTTTGGCGACTATTTTAAGAGATCGAAAACCACATAAATGTTCTCACGCTGCCTCAAATGCCTTATCTATTTTGAATTGGTAATGTTTCGTTTAATTTAATTAATAGATCTTTGATAAAAAGGACATTTAAAAACTTCTAAATTAAATATATTTTATATATTATCCACAGAACTGACCGATACAATATAACGAAAAATGGCATCCAAACAGGTCCCAGAAACCAAAACAGATTCTTCAGATCCAAAACTTTTAAGAAGTGCCAGCTTACACGAACTACCAATGCCTACAAAATGCTTCCGAAGGAGCATGAGTGAATTTTATGAGACATTCCGAAGCAAATCTGCTCGAAAGATTACTATGGAAGATATTATTGCCGCCAAAAGTATTCTTGAAAACAGCATTAAAAAGACTCCATGTATGGTAAGTATTACTCAGTATAATATTTTATGTAAAAATGAATATTTTATTATCTCTATTAGTCATTGGGCTGTGGCCATGCTGGGCTCCGCCCTAAAGGGTTTAGTCGAACGAACTGATCTCAGTGCTTTTTTTAAAAGAGCTCTGTACTTAATCTGTGAGCCTTTTTTTACCCAACCGCACGTAAGCAAACCAATATCGGTTATCAAGTGGTGGAGGAACAACCAAGAAGACACACGCACATGCGCTGTGACAGACAGACAGACACACACACACACACACACACAAACACACACACACACACATTCATACATACATACATACAATCAAAATGACAGAAACAAATAAAAGAATAATTAACCAATATTTACTGGGTTTTTTTTGGTCTGAGTAAAATCCTCACTCACAGACAAGGAGCCAGCGCTCGAAACCTTAAGCTCTCTACCCCTAGTTGCATTTAAATTTATCGAAGTCCTCCTGTAACATTCTTATGGAACAATATATGCTCTCGCAGACAAACCCCAAATTTCCCGGACATTTTATTTTAACCTAAAATAGTATTATCGTCATAAATGATAATAATGTTATCATCATCTTAAATATGTGAATTCTTTGCTTCTTCCCCTTATTATTCTTTAATTTCAAATCCTAATCCTGCTTTGAATTATGAAGGAATGATTATCTTTATTTAAAAGCAGTGATTATCTCCCTTGTAATAAAGGGAACAAGACTATTCATTTTCTTTCCATCCTATTCTGTTCTGTTTGATTCTCTTCTATTTTATTCTGTTCTATTTTGTTTTCTGTTCTGTTTTGTCAATTCTTTTACGTTCTATTCCATTCTATTCTAATCTCTCTATAGCGATCCAAGATGTCTTCTCAATTTGGAATGGAACTTTACTTGAAAAACGAAGCTATGCAAACAACAGGAAGGTGATTCTCTTAAATTTTTCAATCATTAACTGATGAAGTAGCGATATTGACAAGATGACATAAAAGCCACTTTTAGCTATCAAATAAAGTTGCAGATATTTTATATTTGGCAATAGGTGCACGCTTCGGTGAGAAAACTGATAACTTGGGGCATTCGAATAAAATCACCTGGGGTTTATTCATTCTATCTGATTTGAAAAGGTACTCCTTTCTTGCTCCTGGATCTGCAGTGAATCCCAATGATAGGTCCGTTGAAACCTTAATATTGATTTCCAATTTTGATACAAGGCCAGCAATTTTTAGGGGAGATGGAAGTCGATTGCCTCGACTTCAATGTTCAACTGGTACTTTTTTATCGACCCTAAACGGGATAAAAGGTGAAGTAGCTCTCGATGGAATTCGACTCAGAAACTAAACACAGACGGTATACCTCTAAGCATTTTTTCCTGGTTTATTTTTGCTTATATTTTAACAACTGATTATGAAAGCTGCCATAAATGGAGGAAGATTGTAAACGTATGCTCCTGCAGTATTGTAATGATGAGCAGCGCCGGATTAAGACCCACAGAGACCCGAAGCACTTAAGAGATTTTAGTACACCCATATACGTGTAATTCAAAATTTAAACAAAAATACATCTTAAAATAATTCTTTTAATTTTCAAAGTGAAACAAATCTAATCGTAAGAAGGAAAATAATGTTTATGTTTGTATACTTCCAATTTACTTATGTTTAAAAGTTTTCTTCTGCTTTTCTTAATTGCAAAGTCTTTATTCAAATCTTCAAAATTAATCTTACGTAACACATCTGCTTCCATACTTAGACGAAATAAGGCATCTCGAATATATGCTAGAAGGTTTAAAGTGATTTCTTTTACGTTGGAAGCCATTTACCATTTCTGTGATTCCTTACTTCTTTTGATGTCCTAAGCACGTGCTTATTTTGCTTAATGGTTAATCCAGTGCTAATGATGAATATGATGAGGACGATGATGATGTCAATCATATTGATGATAACAGCAATGACAACGGCGATGCTGATAACATTGAAGTCCAACATTAACTCCCATAGTTCCAATATTGAAAAAAAGTAACTACCACGAAAAAAGAAAGAAAGAAAGAAAGAAAGAAAGAAGTCCTATGACGAACAACGAGGAGGCTTCAACACTGTTGCTCGATGTGCTAGAAACAATAACAATTAAAACTCTTAGATTATGAGCTACCATCTTCAGGAAAAGACACTTGAAAATTCAGTCGTATAGATAAGTCGTATGGGATAAAAAGACGGGATGTTTAAGGATGGAATGCATTTGATGATAAATCTGGTTCTGGGTTCAGTCCCACTGCGTAGCACCTTGGACAAGTGTCTTCTGCTATAGCCTCGGGCCGATCAAAGCCTTGTGAGTGGATTTGGTAGACGGAAACTGAAAGGAGCCCGTCGTATATATATATATATATATATATATATATATATATATATATATATATATATATATATTATATATATATATATATCTATATATATATATGTATGTGTATGTATATATTTGTGTCTGTGTTTGTCTCCCAACATCGCTTGACAACCGGTGTTGGTGTGTTTACGTCCCCGTAAATTAGCAGTTCGGCAAAAGAGAACGATAGAATAAGTACTAGAATTACAAAGAAAAAGTCCTGGGTTCAATTTGCTCTACTAAAGGCAGGGCTCCAGTATGGCTGCAGTCAAATGATGTGAAACAAGTAAAAAAGTATAATCGAAACTGATTTGGGTTAAGCAATAATAAAAAAAACAAAAACAACCACAATCCGTTGTGGTGGTTGTGATGATGGCTGTGGGTTCTATCGCCACCTTGTCTTGGAGACCTCAGCATCGAATTAGAAAAGGATATGTTGCCTTAGAATGGAATAGGATAATCAGGTGTTAAGCACTTTGATTATATGCTATCACAATGAAGCCTAACCTGGCACAAAGAAGACAATATCAAAACACGCACACACCTGCACGTACACCCACGTACATTTGTGTGCGGACACACACGCACACGCGCGCAAACAATGGAAAGAAAAGCTGTAACATTTGTTATAAGCTGTTGAGCTATGCTAACTACACCAAAGCGACATTAGAACCCACAACCGTTGAAAGATATGGACTTAATTTATGTAGCTACGATCAAACATGTACACGCATATATACACACACATACATCCATATACACAAGTACATATAGATATATTTGTATGTGTATATATATCATGTGATACATAACCATAATTTCTATTTGCTATTATTGTTTTTAATTCCAGCTTCAAAGACCGTGGTGCTAGATATACGTTACTGAAATTAACTAAGGTGAGATTTCTGTCCTGCGACTGTACGAATGTTTCAGACACTTTTGTATGGAGGAATGATCAACGTACTTATACACACGCGCACTTACAAAAATGCATATAACACATGCACGCAGACAAGCGCGGGCGCGCACACACACACACACACACACGCACAAATTATGAATTATTTTTCTGGCTTCCGTTTCCATTTCAGTATTGCGTTTATCAAGGGACAAACATGTTGACATTTATTCCTACAGATATAGACATATATGTTTGTATTTTGTATATTAGTGTAGAAATGGGGAGGACAAAGAGAAAGCGAAAATGTACGCTTTATATATGTATGTAGGTTTGTATGTATATATGTATGTATATTAAACTGGCGAAAGGCAGAAATCGTCAAAATTCACTCACAATAAAATAATGAACTGATTTTGAAGAAAATTGACCCATGAGTAAAATTAAGCACTTCCACATATGAAACATCGATTATTCATATAATGTATTGGGATTTAAAAGTCAATGGGATATTTTCATGTAAATGGTCACATGGATTCTATTTTATGACACTTCGGATTTTTCTGAGATTGGACACGCTGATCAATTTTGTACAGAGAGTGGCAGTAAGGGGAGAGAAATAAACAAACATCACTCTCAACGGGTCGAGGTATACCCAAAAGTTTGATTGCAATTTCAGACGGTCCAGTATGTAGGAATATGTCGAAAGTGTTAACCGGGTAAAATCCCTGCCGAACCAGATATAACATCTTATTGGGTAATAGGTGGCACGGGGAACATAGAATATTTCAATACAAGGTAAGAGGTGGGCTTAATTTGAACACGGAAAACACGAGCAACGCCGGGTCCAACAGCTAATATATATATATATTCAAATAATGAGGGGGATAAATTGAATATTAATTTAATTAATATCAATTTAAAGCCAGTAACCTAGCATATAAAAAATCTGAAGAATTAGAAAAAAATTCAATACATGTGTATATTTAGGGCTAAACTATTAGGTGGATAACCATACGCTAGAAGAAGATCACATAGATCTAACTACAAAGAAAGAATGTTCTCCAGAGAAAATTCAGCGAACACCAGAACACAGGCAGGCAAGACAGATGAAAATTATATAAAAATCAAGAATTAATCTTATACCGGTTTTGTCTGTTACCGAATAATTTACCTACGTAATCCTTCGTCCGCAGACTCACATACATACACATGTACATTTCTACACAGAAGCACATACACTCACATATACATGGATATGCATGCATTTATGAATGTATGTGTGTATGTATGTATGTATATATGTATGTATGTATGTATGTATGTATGTATGTATGTATGTATGTATGTATGTGGAGGCGCAATGGCCCAGTGGTTAGGGCAGCGGACTCGCGGTCATAGGATCGCGGTTTCGATTCCCAGACCGGGCGTTGTGAGTGTTTATTGAGCGAAAACACCTAAAAGCTCCACGAGGCTCCGGCAAGGGATGGTGGTGATCCCTGCTGTACTCTTTCACCACAACTTTCGCTCACTCTTACTTCCTGTTTCTGTTGTACCTGTGTTTCAAAGGGCCGGCCTTGTCACTCTCTGTGTCACGCTGAATATCCCCGAGAACTACGTTAAGGGTACACGTGTCTGTGGAGTGCTCAGCCACTTACACGTTAATTTCACGGGCAGGCTGTTCCGTTGATTCGGATCACCCGGAACCCTCGTCGTCGTAACCGACGGAGTGCTTCCATTCCATGTATGTATGTATGTATATATGAATGTGTGTATGTATGCATGAATGTATGTATGTATGTGGTGTGTGTGTGTGTGTGTGTGTGTGTATGTGCCCTAACTGTTGTCAACGAAAAGCGAAATGAGGAAGAATCACTTAAACCAACAGCAATTCTTCTGGCTTTCTATCTTTCACGACAGGAAGAACGGAAAAATGGAGTTGTTGCTGCAAGTCTTGGTAATCACGCAATAGCTTTGGCTTACCACGGATATGAACTCGGAATCCCAGTAACACTTATCATGCCTCTCATTACACCAACCATGAAGATCAAAGCGTGCCAGAACTACAACGCCAACATAATTATGGAAGGATATCAATTAGCAGAGGTGAGTATCATCTAATTTAGCTACTTTTTGTCAGGGTATGAAAGGTTTCGGCAAAACCGTTCTGGTGCCACGTATTTGGCGTCGCTGATTCAATGACGAATTATTTGACATCAAACGTTTAATGTTTCTCACGTTTTGATGTTCTCTCCCAATCTCCATCCCCTCTCTCCCTCCCTTTCTCTCTCTTCATCTCTCTCTTTATCTCCCTACCCTCTTTCTCTCTCTCTATCACCTTAACCTCTCTCCCTCTCTTTATCTCTCTCTCCTTATCTCCCTATCTTCCTACCCTCTCTCTTTTTATCTCTATCTCTCTTTATCTCTCTTTATTCCTTTCTCTCTCCCTATTTTCGTAACATCTCTATATATTTATCTCTCTCTCTCTCTCTCTCTCTCTCTCTCTCTCTCTCTTTCGCTCTCTCACTTTCCATCTGTGTGGTTATGAGTGCGCGCATATTTCTCTCTATGAGTATGAGGAAAAGGTGTTTATGCCATTTGTGATCTAGTAATAAACTGTAATGTTTCCTTTCCTCCCACCTTCCTCCTCTCACTCTTTCTCCCTATCTATCTGTCTCCCTCTCCCTTTGTTTATCTATCTATCTATCTATCTATCTATCTATCTATCTATCTATCTATCTATCTATCTATCTATCTATAGGCGTGATAAGTAGCTTGCTTCCCAACCATATGGTTCTGGGTTGCCACTTGCGTGGCACCTTGAGCAAGTATCTTCAACAATAGCCTCGGGCAGATCAAAGCCTTGTGAGTGGATTTGGTCGACAGAAACTGAAGAAGCCCGTCCTATATATATGTACAGTGTTATTTAAAAAGAGTGAACTGATTTCATTACGCAATATTTTAATAAGGAAAAGCTATAGAAAACTCCAGTTAAGTCACAAGTATTTACTCACAATCAACTTTTATCGGCATATCACAATCCACTGAGCTGATCGCTGTTGTTATTCGAAGTTTAAGATCGTCGAAGTCAGTGGGTAGCGGTGGAACCTAAACGTGATCCACTAAGAGATTCGAATAACAATAGCGCTCAACTCAGTGGATCGTGATATGCTGATGCGCGTCTAAGAGGAATTCTCTTATCGCATTGATGTTGCCCGTGCAGCAAGTGGTGGCCACATTGAACACTTGTAAGACAGGGAATAAAAGTTGATTGTGACTCAGCTGGAGTTTTCTATTGCTTTTCCTTATTAGAACATTGCGTAATGAAATCGGTTCATTCTTTTTGAATAACCCTGTGTGTGTGTGTGTGTTTATGTGTGTTTCTTTGTATTTGTGTCCCTACCCATTGCTTGACAAACGATGTTGGTGTGTTTACGTCCCCGTAACTGTTGTGTGGACGCCCCCAGATGATGAAGTAGACTAGCCCAATACGTAGATATAGAGGGAGAAGTCTAGACGTCGAGCAGTGTAGGAGAGTAGAATTTGAGTAGAGGCCATCCGAACGTGCTACATAACAGTAACTTAGAGGTTCGGCAAAAGAGACCGATGGAATAAGTCCTGGAGTCGATTTCTTCGATTTAAAGTACACTTTAAGGTGGTATTCCACTATGGCAACAGTCAAATGACTGAAACAAGTAAAAGAATAAAAGAATTATAAAATGTATATATCTCTGAGCGTGCATGCACATGCGTGTTTGCGTTCAGTGCCAAAATACACTGTCCCAGAAATAAGCTTAATGTCGAATCAGCTGCACCACATCATCAGTGTCCAAAACAGCTGCGCCAGATTGTCTCATTCAAATCTTGTTGTAACCTTTATTCAGACACATAAAAAAAAAACGAAATAAGCAAATGTGGAAACGATTTCACGCTTTAGTTTTAGCAATTTCATATTTGATTACACAAAATATTGTACGCCACAAAATCCTATCAAATTTTAGGCTTCTTGCTTATACTGAAACAGTAACGGGAAACTACATCCCTATACGTTCTATAATGATTTTGGCTTATAGCTGTTTCGGCTACGGTAGTGAATGTTAGTGTGCTGCCTGCGGTGTGTGCATTGTTCCTTGTAATTGAAACAAATGTAAGTCGTTATGTAACTTTTATCATTTTTGCTCTTTATCTATAATTATTATGCTTTGTGGTTTGTATGAGGGATTCCAGGGGAGAGGATGTCTGTGAATTCATACTAAAAGGGTTACATGAGTTTGTGATATCGTGTATTATAAATATATTAAATTCTAACAAACCGTAAGTAATCCTATAATCGCTGAGATCTCTTTCAGAAGATCTCTCCTTCTCTCTCTCTCTCTCTCTCTCTCTCTCTCTCTCTCTCTCTCTCTCTCTCTCTCTCTCTCTGACTCTCAGAAGATCTCTCTCTCCCTTTCCCTCTATATCTTTACCTCTCTGAATATCTACCCATCTAAATATATGTATATATCATATACTTATATATATATGTATCTATGTGTATGTGAATATATATATATATATATCACATCACAACACACCACCCACACACCCATCTCCACATTTTCACACCTAAACATACATACACGCACACGCCCAGACCACCAGCCCTCTTTCACACGCACATACATACTCTCTTATACACACACGCACCTTTGTGTTGGGAGTCATCTTTACTTTGTTATCTCCCCTACTTTCCCTTTCGTGTGTGACCCTTCTGTCCGAGTCAGTCACTATGATAGATCGTTAGCCACTACACACATTTTTCTTCTCTCCTTGTTTTTTCTGTGTCCTTTCTGTAGAAGAGCGTAGGCTCGAAACGTAAAAGACTTTTTCTATTACTGAGCGTTATACTAATACATCTGTTTGTTTTGTACACCACCTGTCTTCATCTTTTGTTATTTTCGTAAACTCTCCCTATATATATATATATATAGCATGTAACTGATGGTGTGTCGTGTGCAAAACCGGTTAGATAATGTTTCTCTATTTTTAGTCTCAAATGTACGCCCTCCAGTTATCCAAAGAATCGAAACTCACTTACGTCAGCGGGTAAGTTTCTACATAAATGCGACTTATCTTTTGTCTTTTCGTACATATGTGCGTCGATCTAGTAACCGTGTTTTAACAATTTATCTACTAAACTAACGAGGCCGGCATGTCTTCGCATAAAGAAACATCTTTTTCTGATATTTATTTGAATATTTATTCGTAAACATGTCTTGTGTTTATGTGGATGTTTGCACGGTCATGTAGTTAAGGAGTCGGGCAATATTCTCTGAGTAATGAATCGGTTTTACCTATGTTTTTTTAATGTATAGAAATTGAGCGAAAGAAATTAACTTGTGTGTGTGTGTGTGTGTCTGTTTGCATGGATGTGTGTGTGTATATATATATATATATATTATATATATATATATATATATATATATATATATATGTATGTATGTAAATATATATATATATGTATGTGTGTATGTTTGTGTGTCTGTGTTTGTCTTCCAACATCGCTTTTGACAACCGATGCTGGTGTGTTTACGTCCCCGTAACTTAGCGGTTCGGCAATAGAGACCGATAGAATAAGTCCTGGGGTCGATTTGCTCGACTAAAGGTTGTGCTCCAGCATGGCCACAGTCAGATGACTGAAACAAGTAAAAATTTTCAGACAGAGAATCAAGTCTTACTATGTTAATATTATTTGATTCTCTGTTTGAAGAATTTCTAATTGGAGGTATCTTACGTATTTTCTATTGCATGTACCATTGTGTAACTCCTGTTAGCAAATGAAACGCGTGTAATGGTGAATAGATGATATCAAAAATTTCCCAATATCCTGTTTTGATATATGTATCTCTGTATGCATGTGTGTGCATGTATAAATATAGTAATATACATATACTCACACATATATTTAGAGGGAAAGAGAGAGAGAGAAAGCGATTTACAAATAGATATATAGATAGATAAATAAACAGACAGACAGACAGACAGACAGACAGACAGACAGATAGATAGATAGATAGATAGATAGATAGATAGATAGATAGATAGATAGATAGATAGATAGATAGATAGATAGATAGATAGATAGTTATGTTTCTTTATTAGCCACAGAGGGCTGCACACAGGCGGGACAGATTACAAAGTAGAGCTTTTCTTTTTAGGTAAAAAAAATTAAATAAAAGGTGAGGTAGGTTTTCGATCAAAAGGGATTGTAAAAGGGAAATAAGGAGAAGAAAAAAAATAAACAAACAAAAGAAGAAAAAACGATCAATAGGGATCGTGTATCACAGTGTCATGATGTAAAGTGTAAAGGGGGAAGCAGATAAAGTTTATCCGTGGGAAGAAAAGCCTACGAAAAAGACCACGGTAACCTCGGTCAGTATTGTTACATGTTACCACATTTGTTTGCAAGTAGGTAACCCTCTGTTTTAAATGTCCAGGTTCATAGGATTATGCTCAAGGTGGCTTCGTCATTCATACGTGCCATCTTTGCTACATTCACCCATCTTTTTTAAAACAAAGATAGATAGATAGATAGATTGATAGATAGATAGATAGATAGACAGACAGGCAGACAGACAGACAGACAGACAGACAGACAGACAGACAGATAGATAGATAGATAGATAGGTAGATAGGTAGATAGATAGATAGATAGATAGATAGATAGATAGATAGATAGATAGATAGGCAGTTAGACAGTTAGACAGACAGACAGATAGATAGATGATAGATAGATAGATAGATAGATAGATAGATAGATAGATAGATAGATAGATAGATAGATAGATAGGCAGTTAGACAGTTAGACAGACAGACAGATAGATAGATAGATAGATAGATAGATAGATAGATAGATAGATAGATAGATAGATAGATAGATAGATAGATAGATAGATAGATGAGTGTTTATAGCATGTGACAGGAAACACCATTCGTTTATATTAGCTGAAACTGAATATATCATTTTATCATGTGTCTACGTATCCTTTTAAAGTGTGTTTCTTTTCTGTTTGTTGTTCATTCCATTATACAGATACGATCATCCTGATATGGTAGCCGGTGCCGGAACTATGGGTCTTGAAATTGTGGAGCAAATTCCAGATTTAGATGCCTGCATCATACCGGTCGGTGGAGGAGGATTAATCGCTGGCTGTGCTGTGGCAATCAAGTTCCTTGTACCAACTTGTAAAATTATTGTTAAGTAACTTCATTATATTACTGATAACTTAATACATGTTCATTGTAGTAGAAAACACTTGCACGAGGAGCTGAACCCAAAAGCATGTAAACGCAAACTTTTTAACCATGCAGCTATACCACCTCTATATACCCATATATGTGCGCATGCGCGAGGTTCTTTTTCTCTTTTTAATTTAGATTTAATTTTGATCGGGCACCTGCTTAGTAGCAATGTTGTGAAAGAAAGAATTTTGTTTTGTTCATCCTCCTTTAAATCTTAAGAGAGTCTTGCAGAATTTTATAATCCCAGATAATGTGATAATTTGCAGTGTAATAATTAATGGGTTGCGTTATCTCCCCAAGAACCCAAGTTCAGTCATACTTTGCCCCTGACAGGTCTCTAGGGATCCTGGTGCGCAAATGATATGAAGTTGAAAGTGAATCTTAGATACTGAATTTTGGAAACTCCTTGTCAATGGCTCATAAATGTCCTCCTTATGTGTGTGTGTGTGTGTGTGTATGTATGTATGTATGTATGCATGCATGCATGCATGCATACGGGGCGCAGAAATATCTCTAGGTGATGTCAGGGTGCACAGTAAAACTACTGTGAGTGATGGACTGCTAGCTGCTGTTACAACATCCTTCTTATTTCTTTATTGCTCACAAGGGGCTAAACTTAGAGGGGACAAACAAGGACAGAAAAACGGATGAAGTCGATTGTATCGACTCCAGTGCGTTACTGGTACTTATTTAATCGACTTTGAAAGGATGAAAGGCAAAGTCGACCTCGGCGGAATTTGAACTCAGAACGTAAAGACAGACGAAGTACCTATTTCTTTACTGCCCACAAGGGGCTACACAGAGAGGTGACAAACAAGGACAGGCAAAGAGATTAAGTCGATTACATCAACCCCAGTGCGTAACTGGTACATAATTTATCGACCCCGAAAGGATGAAAGGCAAAGTCGACCTCGGCGGAATTTGAACTCAGAACGTAAAGACAAACGAAGTATCGCTAAGCATTTCGCCCGGCGTGCTAACGTTTCTGCCAGCTCGCCGCCTTTGTCGCAACATCCTTCTATGAGATAGACACTCTGATGGGAAACTTGTGGTTTCACGTGATTACTGGTCATCTCGCTTTGGTATATCACTTAGTAGTAATCACAGAAATTCAAAGAGTGGTACTTGTGTTCTACAAGCGTTTATCACTATAATCCAGTGACGTGAAACTGTTTCTTTATCAACACCTGATTAGTCATCTCATCTACTGAAATTCCTATGGAGATAGATGAGCGACGACGTGTGCAGACCTAAACAGTTGGAAGTGTACAGTAAGTTACAACTTTCGTTCGTTACCCATGCTGCAAATCATGCAGATCTGGAATGGCACTGAGAAGTCATCTGAGAGATCATGGATGGAAAGTCAAGAATTCCATTGATAAAGAGGAAGTACAAGGAGACAGTGATCGTTTGTGGAAGGGGGCAAATTTTTCGATTTCGAAATCTATAATTCTTTTTCACGTTGTGGTGAAGGAGATTACAATTTTGAAAATGAAAATAAAAGAAAAGAAGGAAATTTCAAAATTTCAATTTCTTAAACTTACAAAAAAAAAGCGAGAAAGAAAGAAAGAAAAGTAAAAAGAAGAGAAAGGAAAGATCGTAATTTTAAAAAGTAAAAATTTGGGGTGAGGGTGAAAGTTAAATTTTGCAAAGTTGTTTATTTGGCAAAATCGTAATGTTTCTTGTCGAAAACATATAGCAATTCGAAGAAATTTTTGAATAAAAGACTAAATGAAAAAAGGCAAGATGCCTATTCGAGACGTCACTTATGTATATGTATACATAGCGTATGAGTGACTGTGTGGTAAGTAGCTTGCTAACGAACCACATGATTCCGGGTTCAGTCCCACTGCATGGTACCTTGGGCAAGTGTCCTCTACTATAGCCTCGGGCCGACCAAAGCCTTGTGAGTGGATTTGGTAGACGGAAACTGAAAGAAACCCGTCGTATGTATATATATATATATATGTGTATATATCTATGTATGTGTGTATATGTTTGTGTGTCTGTGTTTGTCACTCCCCCAACATCGCTTGACAACCCATGCTGGTGTGTTTACGTCCCCGTAACTTAGCGGTTCGGCAAAAGAACCCGATAGAATAAATACTAGGCTTACAAAGAATAAGTCTTGGGGTCGATTTGCTCGACTAAAGGTGGTGCACAAGCATGGCTTCAGTCAACTGACTGAAACAAGTAAAAGAGAGAATAAAAGAGAACAGTATTCCATGTCAGATACCCATACATAGAATGGATAGAACTTAATAGAAATTTAAGATAGCTTCTATGTATTTTGACATGGGGATTTTATGCTATCAAAGCGACATCAGTTCTCTTTTTTTTTTGTTAGGTCCGCATATCACAGACAATAGATGATGTAATTTTGTCAATATTCTCTATTGGATGGTATATTATTCAGCGATACTATTTCTTTACATTGTAGCGAACTAGACAAGATGTTGGCGCCAATCTGTTAATTCATTAGCATTCTGTTGAATTGGATAACTTTAGCAACAACAGTTGTCACGTAGGTGTGGCGGATTTGATGGCGATAGGTTACAAATGAGAACGCTTGACCGACATGAGTCTGACGCAGTGTCTACATGTAGCAGGAATTTGTTTATTCTGCCTTTTATGTATTCTGCTTAGGGTATATCCGGGATATCAGCAGCCAGGAGCTTGAAGTTCATTAATGGGGTTTGCCGCTGGTATCAACAATATGATAGGCCATTTTTTCTATTGATAGATACTGAGGGCTCGTGGAGTATGCGCAGTTTCTCACGAGCGCAGAATTGGTAATTACGAGATCTGTGTGAGTATAGAATAGCCTTGTCAAGGATGCTCCATGTGATGTCGAGGAAAGTGTTTCGACGGTCTTAGAGCCTCCAAGGTGAGGCAAGACAGGGAAAGGAGTTTGTTTTGTCATCAAACCTGAAGGAGATTCTGTGTGTATTTTCCATAAAATCACTGGCTCTCATGTCCGAATTGTGTTATGAAGAGATCAGATGGTGTGAGAGTGGTATACAATCTTTGAGGGGCAGAATCTTCCCAATGAGCTGTTTATAATATTTCTGTAGTTATAAGCTGGAGTGTAGGGCGAAGAAGTGCGTGTTTGCGTCTGATTGATCATGCAATGCTGCAAGCGATATTTTCTAAGTAGAAGTAACTAACCTTGTTATGGGAATTGAAGAGTTTGTTATGTAAAGGATCTTGAGAAATGCATTTTAATTAGCGTCAGATGTTTTCTATCTTAATTAGTGAAAACCTCTAGTTTGAATGCAGCACCAGAACAAATTTCTTTGTTCTTTCTTTCTTTTTCTTTCTTTCTTTCTTTTTTTCTCTCTCTCTCTCTTTCTTTTTCCTTCTATCTTTCTTTCTTTCTTTCTTTCTTTCTTCGAGTTCGTGGGCGAGAACAGGGATTCTTTAACTAATTGATAAAGCTACTTCTCGCTAACAATTCATTATTTTTGGGGTGCACCTCCGTTAAAAATCGCTGTTTCTGCTCAAACAAATACTGCTCGGCATCTTACCCAACCGTCTAACAGTTTTGACATTCCTGGATTGGAACTTTTTATCCATTCCGAAATGAGAAAAGGCAAAGTTGACCTTAACGTAATTTGTTCTTAATTTACAGAGTCGAACACGTAACATGACGCCTTCTACACAATAATCTAACGACTCGTGCAATTCGCTGTTCTGTTCACGCCATTAGCTGATCTATAAACAAATATCAGTAATATCCTTACCCTGCAGAAATTAGCCTTCAAATAAAAAACAAACAAAACAAACCGTGTCTCATATTCCTTTTAGTTGGCTGTTTTATATATGTCGTTTGAATTAATAATGTATTTTGATCAGATTTAGAACTTAGAATTCCGTTGGACGTGTAGGCCTATTTTCAGATAAGCGAATCGAGTGTCAAGTTTATGACAAATGTCAAACAAATACGTTGTGATAAAATACGAGAACATTAAGGTCACTTAGAAGAGTATTGCTGTTCCTGCATACAAGTTTGAAACGTATTTTACGAGTAAACAATTTCATGTTTCTCGGTAAATATGACCTGAGCTGTGCATTTTACACAAAGGTTAATATGCGGAATTAGATACGATGTTGTCATAGTCTTTGATGTAACCTTATCACAACTAGTTAACAGAGTCTTGATGATTACATAATCCAATTTCTTGCCAAATAATCCTCTATAATAACACAGAAAAATGCTTTTATAAATTTACTTGTGCAATTTTAGAAATATTTTATTTGAGAAATCTGATACTTATTAAGAATATTAACAAATGAATCAACAAATATCTCATTTGCATCAAACAAGAGAATCTCATAACATTTGGAAATAGTCTTTTAGTCACACAAATATTTGTTTATCTTGTTTTCTTCCTTCAATTTACATTTTATCTCGTTTTCCATTTATTTTCCCTTCAATCTGTCTTGTTTTTAAATTCATTTTCTACAAATACCTCCGATAATTTTACCACCATTGCTCTTTGAAACAACGTAACTGTTGTTATATTGTGGTGGAGAGCACTGGTAGTGCTATGCCGCATTCCTTTTTTTTATTTTTAGGGAAAGGTAGGCAGTTTTCCTATGTCTGGTGATTGCAGCAAAAAAATATTGTGTGGCGGACGAGATTGAAAGGGCTGAAAACAGCCAATCGGCTGAAAACAGGCTGAAAACAGCCTGAAAACAAAAAGGCTGAAAACAGCCTTCGGTCAAGCTCTCGTTGACTAATAAAAATTTTATTAGGAAAGGAAAGTGAGGTCTGAGAGGGATGTGCTACTCCCCAGTAAACTTGTTGAAAATTGGTTGAATGTGGTGAGGATGGCCTAAGGGAGTGGGCTCACTGAAAGTTGACGCCTGTAGGCTGAGAACTACAGAATAAAGAGAAATACATACCATGTTACACCTGATGAGAAGAATGACTCGGGATTAGTGAGTTCCTTGGGTGCTCCTACGTGGCATTTCCCACCTACTCAGGATTTTGTTTTTAGAATTTTTTGTTAATTGCTGTTGTTCTTTTACTGTTTACATAGAATTGTGTAAATTTCTCACAATCTCTCTAGATTGTCCTAAATGTCTTTTTGGGGCCCTTTTGGCCTATAAAGAATCAATGTTATAGTCCTAAACTTCTTTTAGCCATGCGCATTTTTTTTCTTTTTCACATGAATCATTTAACTCACCTACCTCGTTCAGGGACATCTGTTAACGAGTGATCAACTTCAAATCTGCAACGGTTCCCATCCTCCAGATGACAGCTCAATATAGCAAGTCATCAAAACACATGTAAATATTACACTGTTATGAGGCGGCGAGCTGGCAGACTCGACAGCATATCGGACAAAATGCTTAGCGTTATTTCGTCCGTCTTTACGTTCTGAGATCAAATTTCACCAGGATCGAATTTGCCTTTCACCCTTTCAGGATCGATAAAATGTGTATCAGTTAAGTTCTGGGGTCGATGTAACTCCTTCCCCGATATTGCTGGTCTTGCGTCAGAATTTGAAATCAATAAGATACTGTTATTCTATATATAGTGGGGAGTTGTTGTTGTTATTATTATTATTATTATTATTATTATTATTATTATTATTATTATTATTATTATTATTATTATTAAAGTGGTGAATCGGTGAGTCGTTAACCCGTCGGACAAAAAGTACTTCACTGTATTGCTTAATGTTCTCTACGCTCTGAATTCAAATTCCACTGAGGTCAACTTTCATCCTTCCAGGATGGATCAAATAAACACCAGTTGAGCATGTACGATCAATTATTATAAGAAGGATTACCATCAATCTCTTATTGTTATTGTTGTTATTATTGTTGTTAGTGTTTTATTAATGATTCTTCAGGGTGTAGAGGCAGAAGCGTGCGCCAATTACACAGCAGCAGTAAAAAGCGGTACACCAACCTATACTAATCCAAATCCAAGCCTGGCTGAAGGTAAGTTGCTTTACAACATTCACACATACATACATACATACATACATACATACATACACACATACATACATACATACATACATACATACATACATACATACATACATATCTAGGAACAGGAGATTGCCACAAAGTACCTGGTGAACAAGAGAAACATTGATGCTCTTGTATTCCCAAGGTGCAACTGCATGTGTAGGCTATTTCATATTTCTATGGAAGACATTACGTATTTAATTAGCAGCTGTCCTAAAATGTCGTCACGGTACTACCTCCCTATGTGGCACAATGTTGTTGCTAAAACAATTTACAATGCCATCCGAAAAAAAGACTGTCCTGAAATAAACTTTAAAAATCTCTCTGTTATGGAACACATTCATAAACACCAGCCCAAGGAATACTGGTGGAATATTCCCATCAAAACTTCTGTCAAATGCAAACATAACAGGCCGGATATTGTTGTTTGGGACAGAGGGGCAAAGGTATGTACCTATTTCTTTACTACCCACAAGGGGCTAAACACAGAGATGACAAACAAGGACAGACAAATGGATTAAGTCGATTACATCGATCCCAGTGCGTAACTGGTACTTATTTAATCGACCCCGAAAGGATGAAAGACAAAGTCGACCTCGGCGGAATTTGAACTCAGAACGTAACGAAAGGTATGTACCATCATAGAGGTCAGCTGCCCTGCAGATATAAATATATCTTTGAAAATCAAAGAAAAAGAGGATATCTATCGACAACTGCTTCGAAACTTCCAGCTTCTATATCCAGACTATGAATTCATATTTATACCAACAATAATTGGAGCACTAGGTTTTGTTAGTGTTTTCCATAACAGAGAGATTTTTAAAGTTTTTGTTAGTAAATGCTTTTGTTAGTAAAGGAGAATCTGGATAAACAAGGATTTTCAGAAAGAGAAATTGACTGGCATGCATGCATACATACATACATACATAAATACATACATACATACATACATACATACATACATACATACATACATACATACATACATAACACATACAGACATGCATACATACACGCATAACTAAATACCTAGAATTCCGTCGGTGACATTAATGTGCAAGTGACTGAAATCTGCCCAAACACGCGCACCCTTAACGTTCTTCTGAGGAAGATTCATCATGAAACAAATGTGACAAAGCTGTCCCTTTGATTTACAAGTACTACTAATTTCTGCCAATTGTGTGGACTGGAGCAACGTAAAATAAAGTGTCTTGCTTAAGGACGCAACGCGCCACCAAGAATCGAACTCACAACCCTACTAAGCCAAAATTCTACACACACACATACACACACATACGCGCATGCACGCATAATATATATATGTATATATATATATATATATATACATACATGCATGCATTCATAAATACATACATTCATATATATATATATATATATATATATATATATATATATATATATATATATATATATATATATATATATATAAATATATGTATATGTAAAAAAATACAAACTGGGACAAGAACGCAAAACATTTAGAAGACGATACAAAAAACACGGAAGCCTTCAATCTTCAGTCAAGAACCGGATCATCCTCGCAATTTCGGCTGATTAATCTTGAGATCGCTCCGATCCGGCCAGCCCCAAGGAAAAACTAAGCTACGAGCATTAGATTTCTTGGAAAAAGGATCGAATGTATACGGAACAGGGACAGAAAAACGGACGATGCCACACGAATATAAATACAAAAAGCAATAATAGTAATAACAGGACAAAAACAGCGGTTGTCTTACGACGATAGACAATACAACTTAGTTTAGCTGGCGTATTTTGGAAAAACATGCCTTTATCGGCAGACGAAGAAAACGATGTTCTCGCGGCAGTGGTCGGAAGCCAAAAGGCTGGTTGACCAGCGGTCGCGTGAGAGGAGAAGAGAGAGAAAAAGAAGGGGGCAAAGGAATCAAAGAGAGAGAGAAAAAGAGGGACAAAGGCACCAAAGAGGGGAGAAGAGAGAGAAAGAAGGAATTAAAGAGGGGAGAAGAAAGAGAGCGTTTCAAGGATTGGCTTGGCGACAGAATCAGTGAGGTGCAAAGTGAGAAAGACAGAGAAATGTGAAGGAGTGGGGGCATTCATATATACTTATATATAGCTTAGAGACGTTATCTACATACGTAACAATAGGTAAATTAGTACTAAAGAAGCATTAAAATGCTCTCTAGACTTCGAATGTGGCTTGGCATGAAGGACGAGGTTGTATCCATGGCCTCTACAGTCTCACCCTGACTAGTAAGTGTATTTTTCCGGTCAGGAAGTATAGCTTTAACCGTAGTATTTGTAGGTGCCAATGTAGTGATGACAAAAAAAGATTAATAAATGTAATCTAAACTATGAAATAATTTTGTTTTTGTAAGCAAACCAGGGTACATACTTGCTCATCTATGTCCGCTGCTCCTCGATAAAGGCAGTGATATGAATACTGATGAGATCACAATAAGACTTGAAAATGATATTTCCTGTTCGGATGAAATTATCAGAATTATGTTAGTCAAAGATTAGTGTTTTTCACAGTACCTAAGGATTTCTACTTAACATTTTTATGCTTCCTTTCATATGTATATATGTGTGTGTATATATATATATATTGTACTGCAAAAGTGAGTCCCAGCGATCTCCATAATACTCAGTAGCCCAAAATGCGCTGATTATCACTTGTGTTTGAATCTCATATTGCGGCAAGACTACGCATTTTTTATGTCGCTTAACGTACATATTTCGGTTAACATGGGACAAGGGAACAGAAAAATTACAAAAGTTGTAGGCGAGTGTATTTTCAACAAGAACAGATGAAGAAGATCAATAAAACACATGATGGTAAAAGTTTCGTCGCTGTGGGCCCCTAGTTTGATATCAATGAATCTACCATTCGCACTGCTTACAAAGTGTTTGGAAGTGATTCATTTATCACTGATTTATTTATCGCGTTTTTTAAAACTAAATCTTTGTGATAAACAAGGATTTGTTGTATCATGCTTGTTTTGTCTTTTTTTATTTATGATAATATACCGTAATTACTATCTTATTGATTCTGCTATTCAGGTTTGTCCATACCAATGGTCGGTTCGAATTCGTTTGCGACTGCTGCCAAATATGTCGACAAAATTGTTACTGTGAGGTAAGTAAATGATGGTCAGACTAAGTAATTTTTAGTCTGTAGCCTGCATCATACGTAGCAAATCCTTCTTTAGCTCCTATCTATCTATCTATCTATCTATCTATCTATCTATCTATCTATCTATCTATCTATCCACCCATCCATCCATCCATCCATCCATCCAAATAGTATGGATGGTTATTTTCTGATGAAATGGATAGGTTATTTTGTTCTGTTACGCAATTTGTTAATAAATAATAAATAGCAATTCCCATGGAAACGTTCATTGAAAAGTTGCCTTTATTTCTTGCGGCCCTTTACGTTCTGTGCTAAAATCTCGCCGAATCCATTTCTGCCTTTGATCCCTTTGGGTGGAGAAAATAAAGTACTGGCCAAGTACAGGAGTCAGTGCCCCCTCCCCTCAAAATTGGTGCAACGGACCGGCTGCCTGTTCAGGAAGAATGCTTGGAATTCGGTCCCTTGTATGTCATTGAAACCGGTTAACCAGCCTTATTAGCAAAAACATTTTATTGTTATATAATCTGATTTATGATTTCTCAGTTTCGTCCGTCATTACGTTCAAAGTTCAAATTCCGCCGAGGTCGACTTTGCTTTTCATCATTTCGGAGTTGATAAAATAAGTACCAGCTGTACACTGGGGTCGATGTAATCGACTCATTCCCTCCCCCAATATTGCTGGGCCTGTGCCGAAATTTAAAACCAATATTTCTCTCGTTTTGATCTCCGATCTCCCTTTCTCTCTCTTTCTCTCGCTCTCTCTCTTTCTTACCCATTCTCCTTATCTCTCTCTCTCTCTCTCTCTCTTTCTCTCTCTTCGTCTCTCTCTCGCTCACTCACTCACTCACATTCTCTTTTTGTTTATGCATCAAAGCATCGAGTTATTTTTGCATTGTAACATCTGTATCTCTCCTTTTCTCTTTATCTCTCACATTCTCGTGCATATTTGTGTGTGTGTGAGTGTGTATGTATGTATGTGTCTGTGTGCATGTGAGTTAGCCTCCAGTGCCAAACCGTATTAACACCAAAACAGGTTGAATGTCCAATCAACCGTGCCAAATCATCATCGTCCAAACAATTGTGCCGAGTCATCTCATTCCCTGGTTTGATTGGTCACAGACAAAACTTCAACAAATATTGAAACAGCCAGTGATATCTACCAGCAGAAAGTCTGAGATGCTATCAAATTACAGTCATCAGAACGGATTTCATTCGGATAGCTTTCTGATATCTTTTACGTTTTATATTTTACCTGTTTCAGTCATTAGACTGCGGCCATGCTGGGGCACCGCCTAGGATATTATTTTAGTCAAATGAATCGACTCGAGTAATTATTTTTTTTAAGACTGGTACTTATTCTATCGATTTCTTTTGCCGAACTGCTAATTTACCTGGAGTGGTGGTGAACAAACACAGACACAAAAGCCATTTATATATATATATATGTATGTATGTATGTATGTATGTGTGTGTGTGTGTATGTATAATTATACATACATACATACATACAAGGGCTTCTTTCAGTTTCTGTCTACCAAATCCACCCACAAGGCTTTGGTCGGCCCGAGGCTATAGCAGAAGACACTTGTCCAAGGTGCCACGCAGTGGGAATGAACCTGGGACGTCGTGGCTGTGAAACAAGCATCTTACCACGCAACCACGTCTAATTTTTAAGAACCTTAGGCTAACAGACAAGAATTTTTGGCCATCGAATTGGACAAGCTAAAAGGTGTGGCTGTCTTTGACAACCACAACAATGACTTAAGTGACCTCACCCACATCATACTTGTTCAGGGATTTTCAGCTTGAAATATTTTCAAACATGGGTACAGGAGTGTCTGTGTATTAAGTAGCTTGCTTACAAACCACATGGTTCCAGGTTCAGTCTCACTGCGTGGCACCTTGGGCAAGTGTCTTCTACTATAGTCTTGGGCCTACCAAAGCCTTGTGGGTGGATTTGGTAGACGGAAACGGAAAGAAGCCCGTCGTATATATGTATATATATATATATAATATATATATATATATATATATATATGGGTTTGTGTGTCTGTGTTTGTCCCTCCACTATCGTTTGATAACTGATTTTGGTGTGTTTACGTCCCCATAACATAGAGGTTCGGCAAAATTGACCAACAGAATAAGTAATAGGCATACAAAGAGTAAGTCATGGGGTCGATTTGTTCGACTAAAGACAGTGCTCCTGTATGGCCGCAATCAAATGACTGAAATAAATAAATAAATATATAAATAAATAAATAAAATATGACATGTCCTGGTCAGGGCAACCATTGAAATGCGGACAAACCGAGATCCAATATCATAAAATAAATGCTGGATATACATCGGTGTGATGGATCTCACGTATGTTGCACATGTATGAAACTCGGAGAAATAATGGTCTACTTCACCAGTTGTTACTCATATATATACACACACAAACGTGTGTGTTTGTGTGTGAGTGCTTGTGCACGTGTATATCTATATACATTTATACATGTGTGTGTATATCTGTGTGTGTATATAAATATATGTGTATATGTATATATGCGTGCACACGTGTGTGTGTTCCGTGTGTATGTGCATCTGTGCGTATGTGTATCTGTGTTTATATGTGTGAGAGAGAGTATATGTGTGTAAGTATCCGTGTGTTACTATCAGATCTTTTAGTGCATATAACATTCTATATCAATACAATGTTCATAATGTCTAATATTTTATAATTGGTTTATATACCTAATAATA
>NC_043003.1:60738369-60770869 GCF_006345805.1 Octopus sinensis | reverse complement strand
TCCTCCATTATATAACAGTAGTCTCTCTTACATTCGGTAGCGTATTTGTTGTTTTTTTTTTTATATGACTTATTTAATACTATATATAAGTTTTTTTGAAAATAGATTTAAAGCGACAAGGTAGAGGCAAAGCCAAAACAGAGTGAAGGGATTCAGGCAACAATTAATGAATTAAATGGATGGCATCCTGTGTTTCTTATATTATTTTGTATTTATCTATGTCTAAGAGAAGAAAAAAAAAACGTATTCTTTAGATTTAAAAGTAATGTTAATAACATGATTTAATATACATATATAACACACACGTATATGCAGACACTTGTACACAGACCCTCACCGTCAGCACATAAGTGTGTGTGAGTGTGTGAATCTATACATGTATACATTATACATAAACGCGCACAAGAATATAGTAAATGTTCATGCTCCCATTTGTATTTTATCATTTGTATTTCGCAAGTTGGAGGACTTTCGGAGAAATATATTTCCTATATACTCCGTGTGTGTTTATATATAGTGAGAGATGAATGGTTTTGGAGGGTTTTAACTCCCTTTTCAAGCAAACAATTGTATATTGTACCTTGTATTTTGCATATTTGGATTATGTTTGCTGGTCACTGTATCATTATTTTTATAGATAATAACTTATTTCAATTTTAAATATACATACATACATACATACATACATACATATATATATATGCACACACACACACCACAACATATCTATATATATATATATATATATATAATATATATATATACATATATACATATATAATATTCATATATATATATATATATAATATATATAATATTATATATAATATATATATATATATATATATACACACATACATACACACACATAGTTGAAATTTGCAAGAACAAAAACAAAAACAACAAGCAGGTGTATTAGTTTGACGCTCGGGAAAGTGAAAAAGCCTTTTATGTTTCGAGCCTATGCTCTTCAACAGAAAGGAATGTCTTTCTCGTCCTCCCTCTCTCTCTCTCTCTTTTTTTCTCTCTCTCTCTCTCTTTCTCTCTCTCTCTCTCTCTCTCTCCCATTCTCTGTTAACTGCCACAAACATTTTCATTCACATTTTCTATATCCTTCTTTCAGTCTGCCTCTGTCTTCTTCCTGATTCTACTTCTTCGTTGTAACCTGTTGGTGCTTCAAGACTAAACCTAGCATACCACTCTCTCATTTTGACTAATTTTAGAATGAACGATGTCGCCGAGTTCGCTCGTTCTAAAATTCCTGTCCTTTCTTTGTATTTGCAATAAATAAATTCTATTGGACAGTATCACATGTATCTGCCCGTAGTTCTCCATTTCCTTATAAGTGTGTTTCTTTGTAATGTTTATAATCTTACTGACACAGCCTGGTATGAGTAAGCAACAGAATTAAAATCTTCGAGCTTTAAACGTATCGAAATTATATTGATTCTAGTCCTGGCTGACATAAGATGTTTCCTGTTTAATTGTCCTTTTCCGCTAATCGGTTCAATATCTCATTGTGATTTCCACTAAACACACACACACACACACCACAGATATTATGTATGTATTTGTATATATTATGGTCAATGGTTTTTGGAAAAACATAAATAATTTGAGAAAAACAGAAATAATTTGGGGAAAACAGAAATAATTTGGGGAAAACAGAAATAATCCTGGAAAGAACATGAGAAAATGGTGTTCGTGTCACAATGATCCCCTTTCTTTCTTTGTTTCTTTGTTTGTTTCTTTCTTTCTCTGTCTGTCAGTCTGTCTGCCTCTTTCTCTCTCTCTCTCTCTCTCTCTCTCTCTCTCTCTCTCTCTTTCCTTCTTTCTCGCTCTCTGTGCTTGTCTGCTAATTGCTACGTAAACGTATGCACGATTGTAAGTGGAAAAGTCTTTTTAGCATTTAAACATGGTATATCTACTTTGTACAAAAAAAAGGACCCAATTAAATCTTATTCATATAGTCTGTATTATGCTCTTTATTTATATCTATATTCTATTGGAGCTCCGTGCTTATTTGTATTTCAAAACTTCTTTCGTACAATATTATTGCTTAGTGCTAACTGATTTATTTATCCGTATTTATATCTGTTTTTACGTTTATAATGGCGTTTTCAGTCAAAGTCGTTGCTGATTAAGAAGCTGCTTTAAAATATACTATCAATGTCCATTCAATTAGTTTCAAGTAGAATCGTAACTATTATACATCTGAAAGAATCTATCTATACTATCATATATGTGATTCGCATACAAAACTAGTTGAAAGACATCAAAATGTTTAATCGAAAGAGCTAAGCTAAAATTTTTGTTAATCATCTATAAGTATCTTTCTGTTTAACAGCATCTAATGAAACATTTGTATTAAGATATAAAAGACATAATTATATATATGTTTAGTTATTACCTTTCACCTTTTATTTTTTTCAGTCATTAGACTGCGACCATGTTGGAGCACCAAATTGGAGAATTTTAGTCGAACGAATCAATCCCCAGCACCTTTTTTTTTCTTTTAAGCCGGGAACTTTTTTACTATCGGTCTCTTTGCCGAACCGCTAAGTTACGGATAAACACACACATGCACACACACACACACACACACACACACACACACACACACACACACACACACACACACACACACCACACACACACACACAACACACACACACATACACACACACTTAGTATCGACACTGATTAAAAAGTCGTTATGGACGTAAAAACAAATATAAACTCGACCGATATATATGTATATATATATATATATATATATAATATATATATACATACATACATACGTACATACATACATACATACATACATACATACATACAACGGGTTTGGTCGGCCAAAGGGTATAACAGAAGGCACTTGCCCAAGGTGCTACGCAGTGGAACTGAACCTGGAATATTCTGGTTGGGAAGCAAGCTTCTTACCACACAGTCACGTCTGCGCCTGCGACAATTTTCATATTGAATATTTTATTCAAGATCATATTGTTAGATATTCTGCCCAAATACATACCTACGTTTTCTATGTACAAATTATGAGGCTTTTGAAGAAATGAAGAATTCCAACCACGTTTCATGGTTTGCTATCTCAACAGCTCCTTTATAGGATCCAGTGGCTAAAGACATCATCAGGAGGAACCACGTCTGCTTTCGGCCCCTACTTCTCTACCTTGTTTATAGATATGAGATATATTGTTAGATACGAGAGCTTGTATATTCATTTATTCTTTTATTCTTTTACTTGTTTCAGTCATATGACTGCGGCCATGCTGGAGCACTGCCTTTAGTCGAACAAATCGACCCCCAGGACTTGTTCTTTGTAAGCCTCGTATTTATTCTCAACTAAAGGCAGTGCTCCATCATGGTCACAGTCAAATGACTGAAACAAGTAAAAGAGTAAAAGTATATATGTACTCCCCCCCCCCACACACACATATATACGAGATGCTTTATCAAGACGAATGCTGCAGTTTAGAAGGCTTTCAACAGTATACCTACTTTAAGAATGATATACAGACCGCTGTCTGCATCGGTTGTCAAGCGATGTTGGGGTGACAAACACACACACATACATACATATACATATCCGACGGGCTTCTTTCAGTTCCCGTCTACCAATTCCACTCACAAGGCTTTGGTCGGCCCGAGGCTATAGTAGGAGACACTTGCCCAAGGTGCCACGCAGTGAGACTGAACTCGGAACCATGTGGTTGGTAAGCAAGCTACCTACCACACAGCCGCTCCTGCGCCTGTAAAAAAAGATTCTATATATCAGGCAAGTTTTGAGATAGCTGATTATTTATATACAAAAATATATAAATATGCAAGTGTATACAGATAAATATATGCACTGCTCCCCACTACTGTTTGACAACCGGTGTTGGCGTGTTTATATTCCCAGAAGTTAGAGGTTCGGCAAAAAAGACCGACAGAATAAGTACCAGGCTTTAAAAAAAATAAATAAGTACTGAGGAGCCAATTCATTCGACTAAAAATTCTTCAAGGCGGTGCCCCAGCATGGCCGTAGTGTAATTGACTGAAGCAAAAAACAAAGGGATAAAAAATGAAAGATAAAAGATAATAGTGAAACGGAACATCTTTAAGTGGGTATTGAACTCTTGCTTTCAATCTCGTTGTTCGGGGCTTTACCTGATAGTCTATTTTGTTGCTGTGGTTGTAGTTTAGGCCCATGTCAATCCTCATCGTGTAGGTCGATAATCATAGCCATTCCAACCATGTTTGTTCTGTTTTTATAGTTTAGGGGTATGTAGATCTACACCCGTGGTTTTTACCAGGGTCTCATATGACCTTTAGGGGTCCATATAAGATTATGTTGTGCAATAAAATTGGTTTTATGTCTACAATACATAAAATATATCAACCAACCACATGGTTCCGGGTTCAGTCCCACTGCGTGGCACCTTGGACAAGTGTCTTCTACTGTTGCCTCGGTCCGACCAAAACCTTGTGAGTGGATTTGGTAGACGGAAACTGAAAGAAGCCCGTCGTATAAAGTAATATATATATATATATATATATATATGTACGTGTGTGTATATGTTTGTGTGTCTGTGTTTGTATCCCTAACATCGCTTGACAACCGATGCTGGTGTGTTTACGTCCCCGTAACTTAGCGGTTCGGCAAAAGATAGCGATAGAAGAAGTACAAGTCTTACAAAGAATAAGTCCTGGGGTCGATTTGCTCGACCAAAGGCGGTGCTCCAGCATTGCCACAGTCTGAAACAAGTAAAAGAGTAAACGAATGTTTTATACAACCCACCAAAATATTCTGTTATAAAATATTTATAGAATTTTTAAGCATCAAGCGGTTATGGGGTTCTAGTAGAACAAAATAGCAATCAAAGGGGTCCATAGGCAAAAAAGGGTTGCGAACCTTCGGATTACACTATCCAATATGTCTTTTGTCATAATATAAAACAGTAAAGTGCGATTCATTGGTCGTGTAGAGCTGTCGTCACTCGTTTGAGATTCTATGTGATTATGAATGAAGTAAAAATCAGCAGCTTTTTTATTCTTTTAAATATTCAAATAAATGAATAAAACTAAAATTAAAACTGGGACTAATGCAATTGGATGTATTTTCAGAGAAGACAGCATTGCATTGGCAATTCTGAGACTTGTGGAACAAGAGAAATCCATCATTGAGGGAGCTGGTGCTGTTGGGTTAGCCGCACTCTTGGAAAATTCCTGTCCTGAGCTCCAAGGTAAAAAGTGAGTTAAATTCATATTTATCATAATAGTTAAAAGCGTTTACATTAGCAAATCACCACCGCCGCCGCTGCCACCGCCACCGCCACCGCCACCGCAACCGCCACCACCACCACCACCACCACCACCACCACCGCCGCCAGATGATGAATTTTTAAGTAGATGTTTATATCAATAAATCCAACTTACACAGAGTACAAATGACAAAGAGGTGAAAGAAGGTGTTATAAGCCCAATAGCTATTTCTATAGGCTCGCAGATCCATAATAGTGTTGGTAGATATGGTTCATCACAATATATAATAATAAATAATGAAGGAAATTGTTGTATACAGTGCTCAGATGCACTACAACTGAAAAAAAGAAAGGTGGGGGCAACAGGTGCGCTACAACTAAAAAAAGAAAGGTGGGGGCATCAGGTGTCCTGTTGGCGGATTTTAGGAAGCATGGAAGTTTTGAAGGATATAGTGTCTCGACAGCTAACAACTGATGCGGATAGTTTATTCCATGCTTCAGCAATTCTGAGCCTGAAAAAATGTTTCCAAAAGTCGTGGGTGTTCTGTTGTGTTTTTGATTTTATAAGCATGTCTGCGAGTGTTTGTCATATGGAATTCAAAAAGGTGCCCAAGGTTGTTGTTGGAAAGATGGTGTATAATCTTGTGGGTGTCAACCAAGTCAGTTGCCAGACGTCTGAGCTTAAATGTATCCATGCCCAGTGAAGCAAGACGTTCAGAGTATGGTAGATGTTTGACGGTGGGTAATCGTTTTGTTGCACGTTTCTAAACAGTTTCCAGGAGATTTATAAGCTGAACAAAATAGGGGTTCCAGACTGAGCAAAATAGGGGTTCCAATTGTGGACGTACCATTGTCGTATACAATTTTAAATAGATAGCTGGAGAGCGGCTGACAAAAATCTTATTGAATGATGCTAGCACTCCCTCAGCCATCTTGACAATCTTAGAGATGTGGTTTGTTCAACGGACATCGTTGTTTACAATAATACCCAGATCACGTCTTCTTGAGATTGGTGTTGCTGAGGGAGTATGTAAAAGCTGGATTTTTCCTCCCAAAATGCATGGTGACGCACTTGTCCGCAGTTAGCTTGAGTTGCCAGTAATGTCCGTAATGGATAAGAAGAGCCTTCCTCATCAGGATAGAGAAGTTCTTACTTTTCATATCTTAACGCACAGAAATTCAAAGATTCGATCTTTGAAGGACCATGAAATTATACTTGGAAAATTACCCTCCGAGGCACAAGTCCGGGCAAGGTTGTTTATGGAAGACCAGCAGTCGCCCATGCATACCTCCCCTCTCCACGCCACTGATGATATCCAAGGAAAAAGCAAAGACCGATGCAGCTTGGTACCAGTGATGTTGCAACTCATTTCTACAGCTGAGTGAGCTGGTACAAAGTGAAATAAAGTGTCTTGTTCGAGACAACATCACATATATATGTATATAACATATATATATATGTGTGTGTGTATGTGCGTGCATATATATACGTATATATGTATACATATATATATATGCATGTATGTGTGCACATGCATGTACACACACACACACACACACACACACACACACACACACACAAACACACATATACATACATACATATTTTGGGATACATTTGGTGTTTGTCTGGTATTTTGAATTTTGTGAATTTTTTATGCGTCTTGATTATGCTTGTTCTGGCGATTAAGAAAGTGGATTATGTAAACTAACTGTGAAGTCATGTGATTTGCAGCTGAATCTGTTTTTAAGGGTTGGCTTCCAAAGTTGCATTCCTTTGTGTTCGATACACTGTATATTTATTATGGTAGTTTTGACTTTAAGAGTCCCTCATAGCGTGAGGCATTTACGTGTAGTAATGCTCTTAATATGAAAAAAAAACATACATAGATACTTACATAAACGGACGTAATTCTATCTGTATTTATCACCCTGAAGGTTATATTTGATTCTTGGGGGCAGGTAGTGCAAATTTCTTGCTAACTATGCAGTGAGGGGAAACCTACTCGTATTTTCCAGATAAAAGTAGGTCAAAACTAAATATATGCGCATTATATATAAGTATTGTGTGCGCTTGCGTGTGCGTGCGTGCGTGTGTGTGTGTGCGTGTGCGTGTGTGTGCGTACGTACAAATTCATACTTATACATGCACACACACACACACACACACACACACCTCTCTCTCTCTCTCTCTCTCTCTCACACACACATATATATACATGCATGCATATATTCATGTGTATGTGTGGTATATGTGGATAATGTGTGTGTATATGTATAACACAAACACACACAAACATACACACATACATATATGCACATGCATACACATTCATACATATGCCCATGTCTATATGTGGTATATGTGGATGTATGTGTGTATATGTATGTATGTATGTATGTATGTATGTATGTATGTATGTATGTATGTGTATGTATGTATGCATGTGTGTGTGTACAAACACACACACAAACACACATACACACACATATATATATATTATGTATAATTATTATTAAAATTATAATTTAGGGTATCCAAGAGATACCACCACGATGGAAATAGCAGCCAAAGCCTAACTCCAAAACAAAATTAAATGAGGTTTAAGAGTCAAGTTTTGGCTGCTATCTCCAGCGTGGTGGTATCTCTTAGATACCCTAAATTATAATTTTAATAATAATTATTACCTTTGAAGGTTTTTATTCCCATGCTAGCCACCTGATAAGATCGGTATTTATATAACGGTCTTATCCTTATATACATATAGCGTCGGCTGCGGGGTCACTCCGAAAAGCTCTATCTGCGACGATTTCATCTCAATCGAAGGAGAGGGGCTTTCTCCGTCCGGGTTGCGGATCCGTGGAATAAGCCGCCGGACGGGATAGTGAAGATGCCGACGACCGCTCGGTTCAAGGTTTCTCTTGACCAGAAATGGCCTGAACTCTTTGCATGAACACCCTCCCTGTACATAACTCCATGTCCCCCTACATGGCCTTGCTTTTTGCTTTTTGAGCCAAATTAACTTAACTTAACTTAACTTATATATATATATATATATATATATATAGGGAGAGAGAAGGAACAGGGTGAAATACGGATAGTTAGATAATAAAATAATAGACCGAAGAAACAAGTCAAAATATCTGTTAATTCACATAGCTTATATAATGGATAGCACAACATATAAAACAACTACGCTAGTGCTGTACATGTGTATGTTTGTTTTTTGCTTGTATGTGTGTGCGTGTGTGTGTGTGTGTGTGTGTGTGGATGAATGCGTGTATGCATCATATAGTTTTGATTATAGTCGATGAAGTTCACAAATTACTACACACAGTTTCATGAGGCTGATCATCAGACAGCAGTAAACTTTTCGAACAATACAATGTTTATATTACGGAGATGTACTTGCATAGCAAGTGACTTGATCTGAGATCGTGTGCTGGAACGAAAACAATTGCAGCGTGGAAGGTGTTTATAAGCCATTTAAGAAACACACAAAAGCCGTTCGATTCACTTCAACATTTAAATTTAATTTGTCAAAATATTTTCACTGACAAAGCTTCGCGCTGCACGAAGTAGCACGAAACTTTGTCAGTGAACAGGTCGCGGTCTCAAAGCGACGAAAATATTTTGACAAATTAAATTTAAATGTTGAAGTGAATCTAACGGTTTTGTGTGTTTCTTAAGTGGCTTATAAACACCTTCCATAATGTTTATAAATGTTCATAAATGATGCCGTGATAATTGTCCGGTGATTCATCAAATATTTACTTAAAGTTAATGGGATAGGATATGGCTTTTCAAAATTAATAAATTAATAAATGGCCGTATCCGGAAAAATGACATGAACATTAAAAACGAGTAAAAGTTACATAAAACTGAAGAATATAATTGCTAAATTTACACTTTAATAGCTATAATAATTGCAGTAAAGGAAAAATATCGTTTTAGGAATTCAAACTTGAAGAAAAATAACTCGTAAAAGAATAAACTACAAAAATGTCATTAAAAAATAAAAAACAAAGGCGAATGTGTGATACAAAAATAAATAAATAAATAAATGGCTAGTTAAATATAAGTTTGTTGCAGCAGAATTGGGGTGGAAGACAGCCTATATAAAGCAAAAAGAAGCAAAAGGAAAGAAAGAGAATAATGTAATGATGGAAAGGAAAATGGCGGTGGCTTGCTAAATCAATATACTGTAAGCTACACACACACACATGCACGCACGCACACACATACACTCGCAAACACACATACAAACACAATTATATATACATATATATATTATATTAAATTAGAGATAAAACCACTATTAGGCAAATCAAACAATGAAAAACTTAAGCCAATACATAAAATTAATTAATTTATATTATTTTAAATATATATCAAAAGTATTAAAAGTTTAATAAAAGATAATGAGTAAAACACTACGATCGTTTCATGGCTGTCCAATTCGTAATAATTCGAGTTATGGTTACAGTCAATCTTCAGGTAATTGAAATATCTAAAATATAATCAGAAATATTTAAACAATATTTTTAAGATATAAATAATATAATAATTTTACTTATAATAAACTCTATTATCAAACTAGAAACATAGAACTTAACAATTATGATTATATCAAAATCGACTATAATGTTAAATATTAATTTTAATTTATAAGGTAGGAAACCCACCCATAATCTAATATCGGTATTAGTCTATATCTAATTACATAAATATTTAAAAATGACTAATATATATAAATTATCAATGAAAATATATAAATGTATATAAATATTATAATTAAGATCTAAAGTAATCTCTATAAATAAATATATATGCACATATAATAAAAACCTAATAAATTTAATTTTTCATATTTAAAGATGAAATAGCTAATTTCAAAATACAAATAAACAAACTTAAACGAACTTTCGGAAATCTTATGTAAAATACTTTTAGAAATAATCAATTCGTAGTAATATAGTATCGAATAAATACTATAAATACTATAAATATAATTATCAATGGGAATAACTAGCGAATATCAATTTAAAGAAATAACTAAGTTATGCTATTAAATTAGACATGGCCTGGACCAATTTTTAGTCGAAACATATCTAAGATTATCAAAGTTTATCTAATTTAATTATAAATTTAAAACTACAATTAATACTATTAATAAACAAAAGCCTATCTTAGTACACCTCGTATGCTTGCTATCAAATAACAAATCTATTGCTAAGTAGTATCTTACGAATAAACTTAAATTTAATATCTAATAATATAGAAAATTACGATAATTAGATCATTACATAAACAACGATATTTACATAAGGAGATTAATTTCTGCTCATGGCGAAGGCGGGAGTCCGGATAGACCCTGTTCAAAGACAATCCGAACATAGACAGGTGTTGTAATGAATGACCGGCAGAGCGGAAATTCCAATGAAGGAGCCTTGGATCTAGATTAGAAACCGGCTCTTTCTCTATTGACAAGAAATCTTGAAACAAAACTGAATAATGACATACATACATACATACATACATACATACATACATACATACATACATACATACATACATACATACATACATGAATGCATGCATGCATACATACATACATATCCAGTTGATGTTGAAATTCCAATGAAGGAGCCTTGCATCTCAGGAACCGGCTCTTTCTCCATTGGCAAGAAATTTTGAAATAAAACTAAACAATTACAAACACACAAGCGCACATATAATTAAGGTTCTGTTGAAAAACTAGGAAAGCTACGGTTTGCTAAGCTCATTATATTGGGTTGCCCGGAAAGTTCATGGCGATTTTTAGTTCTTCATGTTTTAACAGGTTAAAACACGTGAAATTTATTGACGCATATAATATGCATACATTTCCGGTTAGCGCACACTTCAAATTATCTTTTGATAAAGAAAGTTTAGAATTACTTAATTCGTGTCAATGGAAGATTACAAGGTTCCTTTTAGACACTAGATGCCTTTTTAGTACCGTAAAGCCCACACCGCTTTCATCGCATGGACCCTTCTCTTTGAAATCATAACTTCTTTTGCAAAGATAAACGGAGTGTGGCTTCCTGTTGATGCCCACAGGACAGAAACGATTTGCATATTATGAAAACATTGACTCTACGAATAAACTATGTAGCTCTGCAACGTACGGTGCATTGGGTTGTTCAGAAAGTCCATGCCGGTTTTTAAGGGAAATTAAAAGACAAAACAAAATTATGCCATTGAGTATTTATCCAATTAAATATGAACCATTTTGTTGCACAACCTTTGTCCACCTTTCATTCAACTTAAAGATTCCGACTTCACAGAATTGCGGTGGTTTCTTGACAAAGAACTCATTAAGTTGGTTTATTATGTCCTTAAAAGAATTAAAGTGTTTACCATTAAGATTATTTTGCAAGAATTTGAATAAATGAAAATCCGAAGGAGCAATGTCTGGTGAATATGGCGGGCGGGGTAACACATCCCAGTCAAGCTGCAACAATTTTTGACGGGTCACCAAAGAAACGTTATATCTGACATTATCCTGATGGATAAACATCACCTTTCCTGTTCTCCAAATCTGGGTGTTTTTCTTGAATTGCTGCCTTTAAATCGTCCAGTTGCGAACAATACTTCTCACAATTAATCGACTGGTAACTTAGCTGAAGCTCACAGTACAGGATTCCTTTTTACTCCCACCAGGTGCATCTGGTCATGAACTTGTGGATTTTTGATAAATTTAGTGTTTCTGCCAATTCCCGCGTGTGCAATGCGGATTATTCTCAATCAATCTCTTGATTTGGTTGTCATCTGAAGTGAGGGTGGAATAGGGGTCTGCCTGAATGTTCTTCATCAATAAGGCTACAGTCACCAACTCTGTTTTATGTATGCATTCTCATGCACATACTTGCATATCTAGACATGCTCATATATGATAGACTTCAGGAAAGTTACACAGATTTTTACAGTTTCAGTGATGGCTTAGATCCGTAGTCTTCGAATCAGCTTTCTCCTTTCTGGTTTTGAGAAACCTAATTTCTCAAGATTGGTATTTAGGCATTATGTATGTATGTATGTATGTATGTATGTATGTATGTATGTATGTATGTATGTATGTATGTATGTATGTATTCTTGTGTGTGTGTATATGTGTATATACATGTATGCATACATACATATATGTGGGTATGTGTTGCGTGTATTTATATATATATTGTATATATTTTTCCCCAGAGTGGTCCTGACGTTATGTGGTGGAAACATCGATACTCCCGCGTTGGGAAAGGTTCTTGACCGTGGTCTTGTGGCTGATAAACGTCTCATAAAATTCGTTGCTGTTATTAGCGATAAACCTGGAGGATTATCAGATTTTACCACATTAATCTCTTCAATCGGCATCACGTAAGTCCATTACTTTTATTTCTCTTATACTCATTTATCAAAGTAAAGTAAGCAGAAGTGTTGAGATATTAGCTTCAAATTTTGGCAAAAGGACCGCAATTTCTAATAAGCAGATAAATCGATTACATCGACCTCAGTGTTCAGCCGATACTTATTTTATCGACGCCGAAAGCATTAATGGCAAAGTGGACCCCGACAGCATTTGACCTCAAAATGTAAAGCCGGAAGCCTAGCACTTTTTTCGGCGTGGTACCGATTCTGCCAGCTCACCGCCCTTAATGGTTACTAAAGTATTGGACAAACAAACGATCGGGAAGTCAGCGATTCATGTCCTGGCCTTATGTTGCCTGATCTACATAGCTAAGTAGGTGTGAGACTTATCGTCTTAGATATCTCTAGCAATAAAGAGTTATAACTTAAAATCTCTCCAAATTGTCCTGCAGCCACACGGAATAAAGAACGTTACCTACAACGCAAGGGTGATAAATTGCTACTTCTACGAATTGCGAGGCTTTTATCAGCTATCGAATTTCATCCAAATTATGCTTTCATGTGTAGAACAAGAACAATCTGTAATCCCCACCACCTTGTAAAATGTAGCCTGTTCTGGATTACTACCAAAGGAACTCTACCATCTCTGCTGAATCAGCCTATCATCTACTATTCGAATCATACCAGTTAATTCATTCATAACTTGGGTCATGATTTTTATTTTTCATTGCTAGCATAAAGTCGAAATGGGTCAGCATATTGAGTAAGGCATTATTGTATACAATTTCAAGGCTGCGAGCTGGCAGAAACGTTAGCACGCCGGGCAAAATGCTTAGCGGTATTTTGTCTGTCTTTATGTTCTGAGTTCAAGTTCCGTCGAGGTTGACTTTGCCTTTTATCGTTTCGGGGTCGATTAATTAAGTACCGGTTGCGTACTGGGGTTGATGTAATCGACTTAATCCCTTTGTCTGTCGTTGTTTGTCCCCTCTATGTTTAGCCCCCTGTGGGCAATAAAGAAATAATTACATACAATTTAAAGCGGCGAGCTAGCAGAAACGTTAGCACACCGGGCAAAATGCTTAGTGATATTTTGTCTGTCTTTACGTTCTGAGTTCAAGTTCCGCCGAGGTTGACTTTGCCTTTCATACTTTGGGGTCGATTAAATAAGTACTGGGGTCGATCTAATCGTCTGGCACCTCCCCACAAAATTTCGGGCCTTGTGCCTAGAGTAGAAAAGATTATATACAATTTATAACTCTTGATGGTGTACAACCAGTCCTCCTACGTTAAGTAATGGATAGATCATTTTGACGAGAAAAAAAAACAGCTCAATATTACAAAAGTAATTTAAATGTAATGGCAGAAAAGAAGATAGAAATGTAGAGAGCATTGCTGCTAAATACTTAATTAGAAGGGATAAGGAAACTCTGGTACTGAAAATGACTGAGCTACATAGGTCCTGTACGTGACAATTCGATGGTTTGGAAAGAGTTTCCCTGTAAGATTCATCCAAATATCTTTTAAGGGTGTTTGTCCAGGATAAGACTACACAGCCACAGCAGGAGATCTAAATGACATGAAATGTAAAAACCAGACTGGATTATTACCCGGTAGGACACACTGGCGAGACAAAAGGATGCCAACAATATAATATAATATAAATATATATATATATATGTATCACGTGATCACGTGACCGACCAGTCCATCAGATGTAGTTACACATCGCTGGTCACAATGCGTTCGCATTGTTTTAGCCTTCGAATGACGCCACCCCGCTGGCTAAGGCCAACAGAAGAAAGAGTGGTGAAAGAGTACAGCAGGGATCACCACCCCCTGCCGGAGCCTCGTGGAGCTTTTAGGTGTTTTCGGTCAATAAACACTCACAACGCCCGGTCTGAGAATCGAAACCGCGATCCTACGACCGCGAGTCCGCTGCCCTAACCACTGTAGACGAGTAGGGGCCGAGTATAAATAAACGAAGAACAAACAGAAAAAGAAAACAACGCAAGGACGTGGTACATGTAAAGTATTAGCAGACGCTCAGGGATGGAAAGAAAAGTGGTTTTAGGTTGGCCAGAACTCACCCGACAGTAAATCAAAATTCCATAAATACTATCTGTAATTCTGTATTGACTCGATCAGAATAATGTATCGCTCAAGAAGGACTTTAGTTTGAACTGTTTTCATGGTGTTTCATATTTATTTAGATGCATTTATTAAATACATTCAGTTGTTAAATAAAAGTATATCTTGGAATAAAATGGTTTTGATTTACCGTCAGTTGACTTTTGACCAACCCTATGTATATGTGTGTGTTTAACTGAAAAGGGGTTAAGAATCCATACAAATCAAAGGTTGGGCGTAAAATGTAAAAGTGGAAACTTCACCGAAGTACTACTCTTTTACTTGTTTCAGTCATTTGACTGCGGCCATGCTGGAGTACCGCCTTTAGTCGAGCAAATCGACCCCGGGTCTTATTCTTTGTAAGCCCAGTACTTATTCTATCGGTCTCTTTTGCTGAACCGCTAAGTGACGGGGACGTAAACACACCAGCATCGGTTGTCAAGCAATGCTAGGGGGACAAACACAGACACACAAACACATACATATATATATATAGTTTCCGTCTACCAAATCCACTCACAAGGTATTGGTCAGCCCGGGGCTATAGCAGAAGACACTTGCCCAAGATGCCACGCAGTGGGACTGAACCCGGAACCATGTGGTTGGTTAGCAAGCTACTTACCACACAGCCACTCCTCGATTCTTTTTACTATTTTTCTTTAATCGGACAGGAGAAATATTTTAATATTTCTCGCATGGAGTGAAATTTGTAAAATTTTACAAGTTTCAATGTCTATCTCCATCTTATCGAATATTAAAAACTGGAAATCAAGAATTAAGAAATAGGAATTAAAAATTAAAAGTTAAGACATATTCTGCGCGTAGTTAAGGACATATCATCAACAATTCCGTTGTTCGAGCGGCCCATAGTTTCCAGAACTATTACTTAAATAACCTTTCCATGTGGGTGCTATTACGTTAGTCATGTCCTGGGCTGATAATGATCGTAATAAATAAAAGTTATCTAGCATTATAAATTTTACTCAGTGACTACGTAGAAGTTTAAACATAAAGCACGTCAAGTGCAAGGGAGGCAATTTGTTATGAGTTATTTCCCTTGCGTCACAAATTTTCCTGTTTTTTCTTTCGATGGATGAAACTAGCACATGATTTTCTAAACTCTTTCATGCAGTTGCAAGTTATTTTAGGAAAAAATGATTTTTACGGATAGTGTTTATTGCTTTTCTAGAGAAAGTGTTCAGTTGTTTAACCCCGAGCCGGTCTATTCAATATTTAAGTCATGCTTTCTTTGAGGCAACGTATATCCCGGAATACGCTTCTCAGTGGTGATTTGAACGAGAGTTGGTTGCTACTTCGAGCTGATCGATCGAGCACCGAAAAAATAATCTCATTAGGTCGTGCTTATTAATTGTTTTTGTTGGCTAGCCGCAGGATGATACTAATTGAAAACATGGATTGCAGCGAAGATCTACCTTCTGTTTTTCCACCCATAGTTTTTCTAGGACGACATTATCCAGTGTAAATGTTTGTCTGTGTGTGTGTCTGTGTGTGTGTCTGTTTGTGTGTGTGTGTGTGTGTGTGTGTGTGTGTGTGGTGTGTGTGTGTGTGTGTGTGTGTGTGTGTGTGTATGTGTGTGTTTCCTATTTTTACTATTACCCAGTATGGGCCCACAGTTAGACACATGTACGCATGCTTCTGTTTGATTTTTAATCATTAAAGTCCTTCCTCTAAAGAAGGAGCTAGTTTCTATGTCCGTATGCATCTATGTATGTCTCTTCTATTTTTTAATTATTATAAATTTTCCACTGAGGAGGGAACCAGTTTCGAACTAAGATGCAAACATGTACTTAAAACAGACGAATTCACATTTGGAATTTGAAAAAAGTGTTGCATATTTTTACTGTTCCACTCACAGATTGCACTTGTAATGTACGAATTAGCCGGTCAGTTTCTCTTTCTGAAAATCTCTGTTTATTCAAATTCTCCTTTAGGCATTTACTAACAAATCCTAGTTCATAACAATAGTTATGGATATAGAACCTGGAGGTTTCGAAGCAGTTGTCCATATATATATTCTTTTTCTTTCATTTTCAAAGACATATTTATATCTGCAAGGCGGCTAACCTCTATGATGCTACATACCTTTGCCCCTTATCCATACATTTGACAGAAGTTTTGATGGGAATATTCTATCAGTCTTCCTTGAGTTGGTGTTTGTGAATGTATTCCATAACAGAGAGAATTTCTAAGTTTATTTCAGGACGGTCTTCTTTGTGGATGGCATTGTAAAGTGTCTTAGCAACAACATTGTGCCACATAGAGAGGTAATACCGTGACGACATTTTAGGACAGCTGCTAATCCCATATGTAATGTCTTCCATAGAAACATGACATAGCCTACAAATGTGGTTGCACCTTGGGATTACAAGAGTGTCACTATCTCTCTTGTTCACCAGGTACTTTGTGGCAATCTCCTGTTCCTGGATATGTATGTATGTATGTATGTATGTATGTATGTATGTATGTATGTATGTATGTATGTATGTATGTATGTACGTATGTATGTATGTATGTATGTATGTATGATGCATGCATGCATGCATGTATATATGTATGTATGTATGTATGTATGTATGTATGTATGTATGTATGTATGTATGTATGTATGTATGTATGTATGCATGCATGTATATTGTTATACAGATTGTTTCAGGATGTATGTATGTCGTTACTCAGTTTTATTTCAAGAATTCTTGTCAGTAGAGAAACAACTGGTTCCAACCTAGATCAAAGTGTCTTTCATTGGAATTTCAACAATATCAACAGGATAAATATGTATGTATGTATATGTGCAGATTTGTATGTTTTGTTTTATATATGTACTTTCATACATATAGTTTCTTATCTAGAAATACTCATATATACTTAAATGACAATCTTCTGGATTTACAAATTTTTACATTTCTAGTGATGGCTTGGACAGTGTTTATTGCTTTTCTATAGAAGTTTTTTCTACAGAAGTGCTCAGTTGATAACCCTGAGCCTGTCTATTCAATATTCAAGTCATCCTTTCTCTGAGGCAATGTGTAATCTGAATACATTTCTCCGTTCGTTCTAGTTTTGAGAAGCCTGAATTCTCAAGATTGGCATTTAGGCAGTGTGCTACATATCCCAGTACCCCCAATAATTACAGGTATAAACCTGAACATGTAATCTGGATAGAGTAGCAGTAGATTCCTCAAAAATTCAGCGTAGGCATTTTCTTTTTCGCTGATCTTCACCTTTGTGTGTGCGTGTGTATGTGTGTGTGTGCGCGCGCGCGCGAGTGCGCATGCGCGTGTATATGTGTGTGTAGAATAAAAGCAAGAAAGTATAGATATCACAGACACTTCATAATTTATATTATGAACTACTAATTAATTTATGAACTCTCTGTGAAATTCATTCTCTTCTGATTACTATTTTAAATATCGTTGCTCTCAAGGATAGATTAATCCGATTATAACTCTTCCACTAGGATTATACCTAATATGTATACATATCAGCAGGTATAGCTGTGTGGTAATATATAATATAATAGATTATATTATATCTATGTAGATGTAATATAACCTATTATATCTATTATATCTACTAGATGAGCTTCTACATAGTTTCCATTTATCCAATTCCACTCACACGGATTGCTAAAATCACATGAGTCTACAGTAAAAGGCACTTGCTCAAGATTACACGAAGTGGAGACGGGGTCGAATTTGAAACCTCATGGTTGCACATTAAACTTCTTAACCACTCTGTTATAATCTAATACGTGGTCTGATCAAAAATTATCAGAACTGTTACTATGATAAAGAAGTTAAAGTACGCAGAGTAAGGCCGCTTAGCACAGATTGAGCTTGAAATTGATCTTGAACAGATTGATCTTGATACAGACGGATCTTGAACTCTGTACACACTAAATTATAACATTCTTGCGTTGTTTATAGCAGTGCTTGGGAGTAAAGTGTGTTGAGTGTGGTCGTCTGAAAAAGAAAATCAAGTTTCAGCTGCACAGGATCTCTTTGTGTCGGGAAAGACGAAAGCTGTTTGAAAACGATCATATCAGGCGACAAGTCGTGGGTTTATGGCTAACACTCCGAAACCAAGGCTCAGTCTCAGCAGTAGAGAACCCTCAGCAGGATTTCAAGTCGCCGAGGAAATTCAAGAGAGTGCGACAAGACAGCAGCTTCCTATTCCTAAAAATGAGTTCCAGGAAACGACGCTTGGTAAAGCACGTGGATTCATACATGGACTATTTCGAAGGAGATTAAATGCAGAGTCGATATGTGTAGTAATTATCTTTTAATAGCACCAGTCCCGATACTTTTTGATCAAACCTCGTATATATCAGTAGATGTATATTTGGTAATATTGAGTAAACTATGTCTGAAAAGGTGTATGGGGCACGGTTAGAATACCTACGATTACTATTTTGCATGGCCAGGGTTGTCTAATTGATAAGCAACAACAAAAGGTATAGCTGTGACCTCACTATTAAACGCTTTAAACGTTTGCCAAGAGTCAGAGCTCGTGTGTTTATGAATGTTCATTCGACGACGTAAAACATTATGTATTGAAGATAACAGCCTGGAAGGAATCTACATCTCCAACTGTATACCGAACAAATCTTATGAAATATTTTGTAGCTGATGTTGAAACTACTGGCTATTTTAAGACATTTTCTCGGGGTAGATTTTTCCCCTCGAAATGGCTATTACTGTGTACGTAAATTTCTTGATTTCTACACTACCAACGTTTTATGGAGAAAAACATACATTCCATGAATTTTCTCCAGTTTGTAATTAACTTCATCTTTAATTGTTATGAGATGTTTCTCTTTGCAATATATCTAATTAATAAGTTACCGGTTAAATCATACTGAAATTTTCTAAAAAGAATGAAATAGTGCTATACATGATTACAGCCAAGTAGAAACTTAAGAATTTCGTAGTAGATAAAAAGAAAAATTAAATATTATACAAACTCTATATACCTTCTTCCCCTTATTTTTTGCTTTCAATTCCAAAGTTCTAATTCTGTCACGTGTTGTGTGAGGGTAGTTATCTCCCCCGTATTAAGTCGATCGATGGAGGATGTCACATGTAAGAATGAAATAGCACTATAAGAATGAAATGGTATTTTGTAAGTATCCCATTATATTTTAAAAAGCAGATATCAATTCCTTCTTTCTCTTGTTTTATGCAATTTCTAGTTTATTATTTATTTATTTATTTATTTATTTATCTATCTATTTATCTATTTATAAATTTATTCTTTTATTTACTTTTAGTATCAAGGATATCTTTCATGAACGAGCATGGTTGAATGGCGATGTATTTTCCGTCAAGGTAAGAACAGAATTATTACACAACCAATAAAGTAAGTGAACTAGCAGAATCTTTGGCACGCGGAATAAAGTGCTTATCAGCATTTCGCCTGGCTTTCTGAGTTCAAATTTCACCGAGCAGGATTTCACCTTTTATCCAGTGGGTGTGTGTGGGGGGGGAGGTCAATAACATAAACAGTCGTCGAATACTAGTTTCAATATTATTCACCGACCCTATTTACTCTTTTACTCTTTTACTTGTTTCAGTCATGTGACTATGGCCATGCTGGAGCGCCGCCTTTAGTCGAGCAAATCGACCCCAGGACTTATTCTTTGTAAGCCTAGTACTTATTCTATCGGTATCTCTTGCCGAACCGCTAAGTGACGGGGATGTAAACACACCAGCATTGGTTGTCAAGCGATGTTGAGGGGACAAACACAAACACACAAACATATACACACACACACACATACATATATATATACACACACACATACATATATATATATATATATATATATATAATAATTAATCAATATAGGGTGGCAAGGAAAATTTTGTAGAATTTATTGCCACCAGCGGCCCAGTGGGAAAAAATTAAATAGTCATAGACCATTTTTAAGTTCAACAATAACAATTAAGGAACGGCCATAATAGGCCATTCACCCACTAGAAATAACAGCCAAAGCTTCTACCGCAAATAAAGATTAATTCCGTAAACAGGAGAAATTAAAAAAACATTTACCCTGTAATTTCTTGTACGGTGTACCGTTTCATCCGCTGTTTAATGGTAAACTAACATGATTAAATTAAATCAAGCCAATCTTCCATAAGCCCTCGGATTCTTCAGCAAGAAATAGCTCAAGTCGGAACAGATATTTACACGAGGCATACCCAATCTTGCCAAGTCAATATCTGACCTAAAATTTTCAAATCGTCGCACTCGCGCCAAATTTATCGGCAGCAAATAAATATCAGCCGTCGATTCCATTACGGAATTAACCAAAAAATTCATAATTAATCAATATAGGGTGGCAAGGAAAATTTTGTAGAATTTTATTGCCACCAGCGGCCCAGTGGGAAAAAATTAAATAGTCATAGACCATTTTTAGGTTCAACAATAACAATTAAGGAACGGTAGAAGCTTTGGCTGTTATTTCTAGTGGTGAATGGCCTATTATGGCCGTTCCTTAATTGTTATTGTTGAACTTAAAAATGGTCTATGACTATTTAATTTTTCCCACTGGGCCGCTGGTGGCAATAAAATTCTACAAAATTTTCCTTGCCACCCTATATTGATTAATTATGAATTTTTTGGTTAATTCCGTAATGGAATCGACGGCTGATATTTATTTGCTGCCGATAAATTTGGCGCGAGTGCGACGATTTGAAAATTTTAGGTCAGATATTGACTTGGCAAGATTGGGTATGCCTCGTGTAAATATCTGTTCCGACTTGAGCTATTTCTTGCTGAAGAATCCGAGGGCTTATGGAAGATTGGCTTGATTTAATTTAATCATGTTAGTTTACCATTAAACAGCGGATGAAACGGTATACCGTACAAGAAATTACAGGGTAAATGTTTTTTTAATTTTCTCCTGTTTACGGAATTAATCTTTATTTGCGGTAGAAGCTTTGGCTGTTATTTCTAGTGGGTGAATGGCCTATTATGGCCGTTCCTTAATTGTTATTGTTGAACTTAAAAATGGTCTATGACTATTTAATTTTTTCCCACTGGGCCGCTGGTGGCAATAAAATTCTACAAAATTTTCCTTGCCACCCTATATTGATTAATTATGAATTTTTTGGTTAATTCCGTAATGGAATCGACGGCTGATATTTATTTGCTGCCGATAAATTTGGCGCGAGTGCGACGATTTGAAAATTTTAGGTCAGATATTGACTTGGCAAGATTGGGTATGCCTCGTGTAAATATCTGTTCCGACTTGAGCTATTTCTTGCTGAAGAATCCGAGGGCTTATGGAAGATTGGCTGATTTAATTTAATCATGTTAGTTTACCATTAAACAGCGGATGAAACGGTATACCGTACAAGAAATTACAGGGTAAATGTTTTTTTAATTTTCTCCTGTTTACGGAATTAATCTTTATTTGCGGTAGAAGCTTTGGCTGTTATTTCTAGTGGGTGAATGGCCTATTATGGCCGTTCCTTAATTGTTATTATATATATATATATATATATACAACGGGTTTCTTTCAGTTTCCGTCTACAAATCCACTCGCAAGGCTATGGTCGGTCCGAGGCTATAGTAGAAGACACTTGCCCAAGGTGCCACGCAGTGGGACTGAACCCAGAACCATGCGGTTGGTAAGCAAGCTACTTACCACAAAGCCACTCCTTCGCCTACTATCCTAAACATTTAGGTCTTGAGCCTATAGTAGAAAATGTTCGGCTTATTAGATTATTATCATAGGAAAAAAGCTCAGGTTTGGTCTGATTCCTGGTAGGAGTTAGATAGTAGCGAGCTACTACCTATAACATTAGGCTGCCACAGGTTTCCGGCAGGCTTTCAAGTGCTTAGATCCCTCGTGATAATCCTTGCTCTCTTTAGGAAGCAAACTTTCTATAGGAGCTCTACTGAGCGTTCTATTTCAAACTCCTTACGCCAATTACGTCTATATCATGGCTTTATTATTATTATTATTATTATTATCATTATCATGATGATGATGATGATGATGATGATAATGATAATAATAATAATAATAATAATAATAATAATAATAATAATAATAATAAAGCCATGATATAGACAATTGGACTAACTTTTCGTGTGCGTACGGGAGCGAGATGAGCCAGAAATTTGGCACCCAACATTACCAGGATAATCCACTTATAAGCCTTTGTGAGTGTCATCCTTCGGTCTGCTATTGTGTTGTCTTCCCATGCTTGTTCTGGTAAGCTTTGGTAGGATCCCTCTCTGCGTCTAATCCAGTCAATATTTTCAGAGTAAGTCTTTTCATCACTCCAAATATCTTTCCAAAAGTTTTCAACTTCTTCCATGGGAGTGGAGGGGGGGGTATTTTCCCCTTCCCCATTTCTCTGTACAATGTTTTCGCATTGGATTTGAACAGCTTCTTTTGCTTGTAAAACTTGTTTCTCTTCTTAAATCTTCGTATTTTTAGAGCGTTTGCTTGGACTTTTTTGTTGCAGTGTTTCTTTTCTTGAAAGCAGTTCTCTTGGTGAGAATCTATGTTTTCTTTTCATCTTTCTTCCTTTTCTGGATTTTACATCGTTTATTATCATTATTATTGTTATTATCTTTATTATTATTATTGTTGTTGTTGTTGATATATAATTATTCTTTTATTCCAGGTGACGATTATAGCTGAAACCAAAAATAAACAACACACAGGACAACTGAAAGATCTACTAGACCGCTACTACGAAAGCATTGATTGGGAAAACTATTTCTAGATGCGACACACACCCAGTTATCATGTTATTCCGTGGGGAAATAAAAATCGTGAATAATGAACTTATTAAATACTTTACAACAAAAAATTTTGTATCGCTTATTTCTCAGACACAATGCAAATCCTCTCTCTCCCTTTTTTTCTCCACACAAGCAAGACTATAACTAAATCTTTTATTTTTTCTTGTTCCAGTCACAGGTCTGCAACCATGCCGGGGCACCATTTTGAAGGGATTAGTCGAACATATCAATTTATTTCACCGTCATTTTTTGCTAATTTATAGGGACCTAAGAAAACCCACGCCGGTTGTCAAGAAATGGTGGGGAAGAAACAGAACAGAAACATAAAAACACCCACACTTAGTTATATACATATGCATATATACAAATATATATATATATATATAATATATATATATATATATATATATATATATAGGTTTGCATATACCGGTAGTGTTTGATGGTTGTACTAAGACACCAGACGTGTTAAAAGACACGCTGTCTGGTATGCTCTCAGCAGGTGAGACTAATAGTTGCTCATAAAACATATATTATGTTCATTAACTAATATTTATCTCTCACCATGTGGCGTAACTTTTTTGTTGATCTTACCTACACGGAACAGTACACTATATATATATATATATATATATATATATATATAATATATATATATATGAATATTTTAAAAATCTTAGGGAATTATAAGCATTCAAGGTTATCAGAACATTTACCATTTTACACTTTACTAATGCAATGTAAACAGTATCATTTATAATATTATTACAATTTTGGAATTTTACCAATAGAACTGCAACTGCTATTTCAGGATAACCTCAAATGTGTATGCAATACACATAGAAAGTTATATCCAATAAAATAATAATAATAATAAAATAATGCAAGCATTTATAAAACCTACTATAAAACACAACAAAATTGTTTGAAAAATATATATAACTCACCTGTTATTAGTCTGTAGAGGAAGAAGACATTTTTAATCACCGCTACACCTGTTTCAAAAAATTTTATTTTATAGTAGGTTTTTTTTAAATGCTTACATTATTTTATCATCATCATCATCATCATCATCATCATCATTATTATTATCATATTATTATTATTATTATTATTATTATTATTTTATTATTATTATTATTATTATTATTATTATTATTATTATTAGTATATTAGATATAACTTTCAATGTGTATTCCATACAATAAGGTTATCCTGAAATAGGAGTTGCTGTTCTATTGGTAAAATTCCAAATTTGTAATTATATGTATATATATATATATATATATATATATAATATATATATATATATATGATGTATGTATATATGTATGTACGTATGTATATCGAAAATTAATGCGGACAGCAGTTTGCAATATTTCACCAAAAAAGAAAACTATAGTCGGTCACTAAATGTGACTAGGGTATTAGAAAAACTTACATTGCTAGAAATAAGAGCTAAAATGGTCTATCGCTGTAGTCAAAGCAAATAATTGTATACACATATACTGACAGGAACTGTAATCGTCGGAAAACACCGTTCGCTAATTCCTTATACTGACAATCGGTTTCGGCTATTTCCGTTGTCCCATTAATAAAGAATGGCACGACTTCGACTGATTCTGGACTTAGTTCTTTATCAGATTATGCTTTCCGAACTCAATTCTCTCTCAGATTATGCTTTCATCATAGGAACCTTTGAATGATTTAGCGAATAGCTGATGTGTATACAGAAAATTAATGTAGACAGCAATTTGTAATGTTTCATCAAAAAGGAAAACTATATATAGTTATATATAGTTATATATATGTATATGCATATATATATATATATATATATATATATTATATATATATATATATATATATATATATATATATGTATGTATGTATATAAAAAGGAATACAAAAATGGGACAAGAACGCAAAACATCCAGACAACTATATGATACAAAAAAGGGACAAGGAAAAACACGGACAGGTCATTCGAAGCTTTCTTTCCTCAGTTGAGTTCCAGATTATCTTTGCAATTTCGGCTGATTATACTCGAGATTGCTCCAATCTGGCCAGCCCCAAGGAAAGACTAAGCTAAGAGCATTAGATTCCTTTGAAGAAAGCAGCGAATGTATATGAAAAACAAGGACAGAAAAAAAAACGGAGAAATGGTACACAAACACTAATTAGTTTAACGCTCGAGAAGTGAAAATCTTTAACTTTTCGAGCCTACGCTCTTCCACAGAAAGGAACACAAAGAAACATGGAGGGAAATAAAGAAAGTTCGCTTGAAGCATTGTGTATTGTTTGTGAAATATAAGGTGCCTTGAATAGGACAACAATGCAGAGTGGACAATGATAACTGGTATAATTTCATTATTCAAAGTCTGATATAATATTTCGGAATATTAAAATTTCTTTTTCAGATATCACTAGAAACTAATCGAGTTACTGCTATAATCGGTTTTCTAACGGTTATTGAAGTTCTTTTTTTTTTTTCGGAATCATCCCTGCAATGGTCTCAGGAAGCTCCTTCCGGAATTCCTTACGAGAAGTGCGTGAGGCGGCCATATCTCAAATATATGTGTATGCATGTATGTAACTTTGTATGAGAGTGTTTGTGGTTTATATGTGTGTGTGTATATATATACTAATATGCATATATTAATATATGTGTATATGCATGGGCTCATATATATATACATATGTACTCATATATACATACATGCATGCATACATACATACATACATACATACATACATACATACATACATACATACATACATACATACATACATAGCTAGAACACTCTATAATGAAATCTGTCGGAAGGATGATCCCGAGGACAAAGAAATAAGAACCCACAGTATGGTAGAAGCCATAGCCACTCATAATATAAAAGAATACTGGTAGCATGTCCCAGTGAAGACCTCAGTAAAATGCAAGCACAACATCCCTGATAAAATGATTTGGGATAGAGAAGAGAAACCGTGTTCAGTTGTGGAAATTAGCAGCCCAGGGAATGTTAACATAAAGCTGAAGTTCAGTGAAAAAGAGAATACCTACACTGAACTCTTGAGAGCTCTGCAGTTACTAAATACAAAATGGTACAAGAACGCAAAACATCCAGACAGTTAAGTGATACAAAAAAGGGACGACAAAATATCCAGGCGGATTATACAAGGAAAACAAGGATGGGTCATTTGGGGTTTTCTATCCTCAGTCGAGTTCCAAATTACCTTTGCAATTTTGGCTGTTTATACTCGAGATTGTTCCAATCTGGCCAGCCTCAAGGAAAAAAATAAGCTAAGAGCATTAGATTCCTTGGAAGAAAGCAGGGAATGTATAGGAAAACCAGGACGAAAAAAACAAACAGAGAAATGTTACACAAATACAAATGCAATTAACAGGACATAAGAACAGGTGTTTTTCGACTAAGAACGAATTTAATTAAGCTGGTGTGTGTGGAAGTGAGGCCTTACGGCTTCTATCAGCCCTTTCACTTATTCGTTCATTCCACTCTTCGTTCTTTCGTTCCGCCTCTTTCACTTCACTGTGTCTCTTTCATTTTTTCGCCCCTCCTTAATTCTTCTTTCTCTCTGCCTCTACCTCTCTCTCTTCTCTCTCCATGTGACCGGCGTTCAGCCAGGCCTGACCTTTCTTGGTTCGACTACCATCCGTGCAATGTCTATATTCCTCCCTGTATGTGTATGAGTGTGTGTGTGTGTGTATGTGTGTGTGTGTGTGCGTGTGTGTTTGTGTGTGTGTGTGTTCCAGTGGGTATTGAAAAGTTCTTGGCTTTGGGTAAAAGAAAATACAGGAGGATCAGTTAATTATGATTTTATTCAACATACGAGGTCTGATCAATATTTACCCGAATTAAAGCCGCTTGGTACAGATTTACCTTGTACTCTGCTGTTCAAGAGCACTAAGTTTTAACGTTCTAGCTCACTACCGCCGTTTACAGCAGTGCTTGGAAGAGAGGTGTGTAGAGTGTAATCGTTGTAGTGACCATGACAGAAAGTTGTCATGGTGATATGTGCTCAGAGGGCTACGCAAAGTTGCAGAAAGTGTTTGGAGAGGAGTGTATGAGCTGTACATAAGTGTACGAGTAGTGCAGACGTCTCCAAGATGGCCGAAAAAATATTGGTATTGATGAACGTTCTGGGAGACTTGTAACCAGCAGAACTGACAAAAACATCGCAGATATTCGTACAGCTGTGAGAAAATCGTCGAATCACCGTCCGTGAGTTATCAGATGTGCAGATTAGTCACAGTTCAGTTCAGTCCATTATCATTGAAGATTTGGGTATGAGACGCGTGTCTGCCATGTTTATGCCAAAACTACTTTCAGCTAACTAAAAATGACACTCTGGTTTCAGTTGCACATGATCTCCTTGATTGTGTCGAGAACAGTGAAACCTTTTTGAAAACTTTGCGTAAGCTTCTGAGCAGGTATCGTTAAGCTTTTCGCAAAATTTGATGCAGATTCTCTGCTCAACTCGCTCTGTCATTGTCAATTCGACGATCACACGCTACACACGTTCCTTCCACAACGTTCCTTACACAACGTTCCTGTTGTGAATAACCGGAGTGAGCTAGAACGTTAAAACTTAATGCACATCCACATGCACATGCACAGAGTTCAAGGTCAATCTGTGCCTAGCGGCTTCACTCTCCGTGCTTTAGCTTCGTTACTATAGCAACAGTCTTGATACTTATTGATGAGGCCGAGTGTTCCAATCTCAGATTCTCACGTTTATTGCAACGGTCCTTCAGTGTCTCTAAACTCTGTATAAGAACTCGGAAGGTTAGGCTTCCAACCAGACCTCTCACGATACCCTTAAAGTCAGGAACTTTTCGGCACCTCATCGTTTATGATATATTCAAAATCAAGAGATTGTTCGCTGACTGGAGTGGCTGTGTGGTAAGTAACTTACTTACCAACCACATGGTTCTGGGTTCAGTCCCACTGCGTGAAAGCTTGGGCAAGTGTCTTCTACTCTAGCCTCGGGCCGACCAAAGACCTGTGAGTGAATTTGGTAGACGGAAACTGAAAGAAGCCCATCGTATATATGTATATATATATTTGTGTGTGTGTGTGTGTGTGTGTGTGTGTTTGTGTTTGTCCCCCAACATCGCTTGACATAAGATGCTAGTGTGTTTACGTCCCCGTAACTTAGCGGTTCGGCAAAAGATACCGAGAGAATAAGTACTAGGCTTACAAAGAATAAATCCTGGGGTCGATTTGCTCGACTAAAAGGCAGTGCTCCAGCATGGCCGCAGTCAAATGACTGAAAAAGTAAAAAAATTTACTTATAACAGCAGAAATTGGTTATGTATAGGAATACATGTTATTTTCGAAAGACATACAAAACGTAGGCCATTTCTGATGTCTTTGTACAATACTGTAATAATCATAAAAAAAATTACGAAGTTTGTGATCGCTGGTTGTAGTAGGACGGGATTGAGATGTAAGATATGATATTTTAAGCGACAGATTGAAACAAATATAAGAGATCTTCTTCCACAATATCAAATTAGGCAAGCTCTATTTGACTGTTTCTATGTAAGTGTATATTCATAAGTCAGTTAGATAATTTGTGTTGTAGAAATATGGGAAAAGAAAATGTACATAGATATTTTCATGTTTTCGTGTCAATAGAATAATTTATTTTGTAGAGTGAAATATGTATGAGTGAAAAAATAGATTACGCACATGTTATTAAAATGGAAGCTAAATGGAGGCTAAAACAACGGAAAAAAACAATCCGCTTGCTTAACGTGATAGGAGAGAGTAAGAGAGCTAACTTGTAAGATAGATGGGTAGAGAGACAGACAAATAGATTGATAGATTGATAGAAGGGGAAGAAATAAGATGGTTTAGCTATTGGTGGCGCTGTGAGAAATTACCAAGGCAGTACTGTACTTGCCACTGAGTTGGTGAAACGCACCGAAACATCGTGTTTGGTAATCTGTGGACGTCTCTAGGAATTGGACTCGATGTGTGTTTTTACACACGATGTCTTTAACAAAGAAAATTATCCCCAAAACAAAATACGGCGGCGAATGCTTTCTAGGGTACAAGAACTTATTAAAAATAAAACTATACCAATTGATTTTGATTCTTGCTGTTTCGTATACTTACACTAAATTAATTCCAATTCGGTAAGCTGTGTACGCACTAGCAAATATATTTTTTATTTTCCGTACAACGGAACAAAAATTACGGTCTAGCTCCGAATGACCGAGGATGTTTCTGCCACTGAAGAGGCGAAATCACACAGAGACAGCTTCTCTGGTAGTGTGCCGATGTTCTCAGAAAACTTTTAGAGAAACTTTTCTCCGAAGCAAAACTCCCCAGAGAATTTTTCCAAACTCATTGTACAAGAACGTTTAACTGATCAATTCCAGCCTAGTAGCAGTGATTGGCTTTTCTTCCTCTCGAATATCATCCATCTCTTGTTCCATTCATCCCTTCTTATCTGTACATCTTATATGCTCTCACTCTTATTATCTGGTTTCTTCTTTGTGATCAACTCGTAGGATTTATTATTATTATTCCTTCCTCTAACTTCCTCCCAGTTTCCTCTCTCTCTTTCTCTCATACACACACACACACACACACACACACACATCACACACACACACACACACACACGCACACCATTTCCTCCTCATTTCATCCCGTGCCTTTACATTTTTCTTCATCTGCCCAGGCATACACATAATACTCCTTCTTCTTTCTCGTTTTCCCTCACGCACATTCTCCCGTTACCTCTCACCCTCCCTCACTACATTACACACATGCAATGGCAACGCTTAGCTTTACCTCTTACCACACAGACTAATTCAAGGGATATAGCTATGGAAGGCCTCAAGATTTTTTTGTTTTTGTTTTCATTACACTAACCAATGACCGACCAGATGTCTTCTTTCACATTGAAGATTCAAAAGAGTCCAAGTTATACGTTTCTGGGCAGCTGTGTCTCATGATTACTTAATTGTTCTATCCTTAGGGAAATTAATTTAGTATGAAACTGCCTGATGACACCCTTACAGGATATCGAACTTAACTTATGATACTGTATTATTTATATACTTACATTGATTGTGCTCCGTTTCTGACTCATGAACTCTCCTCACACAACTATGTATGCCTCTGTGTGTGTGTGTCTGTGTGTGTGTGTCTGTGTGTGTGTGTGTGTGTGTGTGTATTTTTTATTATTTTATGTACAACGGAGCAAAAATTACGGCCAGCTCCGAATGACCGAGGATGCTTCTGCCACTGAAGAGGCGAAGTCACACAGAGACAGCTTCTCTTATAGTGTGCTGATGTTTTTAAAGCCCGGCTCGATGTATGTTTGGTAATCTGTGGATGTCTCTAGGAATAAGACTCGATGTGTTTTTACACACGAAATCTTATTTAGCTCAATACTAGTATCGTGCGAAACCAGCAATGCTGATAAACCAACTGTAAAAAGGAACAAAACAATGTTTTATTTTGTCCGTTAGTATTTCCTAATTTAAAAAGCTTAGGATGCGACTGGAACGAAATGTGGCTGCTATATCTAACAGGTCGTGCGCCTGCACAGATTCTCTTCTCGTTGGCCTAAAGTAAATAGAAGTTGACAGTTTACTATTGCTAGAAATGTATCTTTTAATTCGGAATAAACTTTCCAGATGAGTTTCCATGAGTAAAATATTAATGGTAATAAATATATTTCAAAAATTGTGATACCATTCGCAGCTAGTCGAACATTGCAACTGAGAGTGTGATAACATGAAGTTTTTAGATCCTAGGTTTCAGTATGATGACGACATTGTTTTGATCTTGAAATTATTGGTTTCAAATTTTGGTACAGGGCCAGCAGAATGAGCTAAGTGGGTTACATTGACCACAGTGCTCAAATAGTACTTGGTCCATCAACTCCGAAAGGATGAAAAGCAAAGTCGACAACCCCGGCGGCATTTGAATTCAGTAAGTAAGCACGGACAAACTGCCACTAAGTATTTTGTCCAGCATGCTAACGCTTGTGCTACCTCGCTGTCCTTGAAATTATTACCAACAGAATTCTTTATAGCTTGACATAAGGAGAGAGGATAAAAGAAGAGTAGGGGAAAATACACTTTTACTCAAAGACTCTTCGAACTGTATGGTGTACTATTAGGCTGTCCGGAAGGTTCGTGCCGATTTATAGTAGCTTACCTTTCGATTTATTTTAGAACATGGCTGAGTCCATAAAATAGGATTTGACTACACTTCCATTTAGAGCACTGTTTAAGCTATCTTTTCGTAGAAGAACGTTTATGTTCCTATAACCTGTGTTAATTCTGTAACCCTTTGAAATGGAAGATAAGAAAGTTCATTTTTGGCACTTGATGCTTTGGGAACCAGACAAAAATTGCGTCAGCTCGGCTGGGACGTGTTACCCCACCCTCCATATTCACCAGATATTGCTCCTTCGGATTTCCACTTATTCAGGTCTCTGCAGAATAGTCTTAATGGTAAAAATTTCAATTCCTTGGATGACGCAAAAAGATACCTTGATGAATTCTTTGCCATGAAACCACCTCAATTCTGGGAAGAAGGTATTTTCAAGTTAAAGGAAAGATGGAGACGCATTGTGTGCAACAAAATGGTTCATATTTGGTTGATTAAAAATGTAATGGCAAGTATTTATTGACCTCTTTCTTTTAAAAATCGACACAAACTTTCCGGACAACCCAATACAGCAAACTGTTCAAGAAAATTCATAAAACAAATTACATTTGTGTTTTATTCCTTCTTACAGTTGGTTTATCAGCTTTGCTGGTTTCCCAGGATGCTAGTATTGAACTAAATCCTGGACCAATGAAATTTTTGTCATTCAAGTATGAATCGGAAAATGAGAAAACGGCTTTTTTATACGTTAAACAACTGAATCGGTTTTGAGT
>NC_043003.1:60728369-60733369 GCF_006345805.1 Octopus sinensis | reverse complement strand
TAATATATATATATATATATATATATATATATATATTATATATATATAATATTATTATATATATATAATATATATATATATATATATATATCATATATATACGACAGGCTTGTTTCAGTTTCCATCTACCAAGGTTTTGGTCGGCCTGAGGCTATAGTTGAAGACAATTGCTCAAGGTGCTACGCAGTGAAATCGAACCCGGAATCATGTAGTTGGGAAGCAAGCTACTTACCACACGGCTTCACCCATCTTTATATTTTACTTCTTTTAAAAAAATATAACGAATCTAAGAATTTTAGTTTTCACAAGCCTTTGGTAAAGAATGGCTTGAAGCAGGATATCCTTAATGTATACGAGATTCTCATAGTTCCATTGGCATCAAATATATTGAATAATGATCCTTTCCCTTGTTAGAAATTTGAATCTGAAATTAGAATATCAGCGTCTGAAATATTAGCAACCACAAACTTACTGTAACTCTCCCTCATCTCTCTCTCCCTCTGTCTTTCTCACTCACTCACTCTTTCTTCTCTCTCTCTCCTTCTCTACCGCTCGGTCCACGACTGTCACTGTTATCTTTTACTTGCTTTCAGTCCTTAAACTGCGGCCATTCTGAAGCGCCTAGTTGAAGAATTTTCAGTCGAATGAAGCGACGCCAGTATTTTTATTTTTTGAAGCCTGGTACTTAATCCATCATTCGCTTTTGCCCAACCGATATGTTACAGGGACGTAAACACACCAACACCAGTTGTCAAACGGTTGTGAGGGACAAATGGACAGAAAGACACACACGCACACACACACACCACACACACACACACACATACACACACACTCACGCACACAGCTATATCCATTTTCAAGGTATTGGTCGGTCCGAGGCTATAATAGAAGACACTCGCCCAAGGTGCCACGCAGTGGGACTGAACCTAAAACCATGTGGTTGGGAACCAAATTCGTTACCACAGAGTCACTTAAGATTTTAATAACATATTTATAAACAGGCTTTTGAAACAGCAAAACACTTGGGCAGGCAGGTTCTAAATTAGACAGTCTATTACAGGAAATTACACAGACAAATTAACTAAGTGATACTTCAGAATCAGGACATAGTAATTACAAAACTAAATAAAGCAAGAAACAATTAACAAGTCATGAATGTTTCTTAAACTTGCAGCATGAAATGGCGAATGGCCGCGTGTATAAGGATGGGATGTCAATCTACTAAAGAAGGTTGTTATAAGTTGTTATGATTTCATAATAAGAAAGCGGTGAACTGGCGGAATCGTTACGACGCCATACAAAAATGTTTAACGGCATTTACGATCTGAGTTCAAATTCCGACGAGTCGACTTTGCTTTTCGTCCCGGTTTAGGATCAATGAAATAAGTACCAGTCGCGCACTGGAGTCAAATGTAATCCACTGCCCCTCCCCTCAAAATCTCAGTCCTTGTGTCCATAGCAGAAACAGTGGTCATTTTATAATAAGGCTGTGAGCTGGCAGAATCTTTACCACGTTGGACAAAAAGCTTAGCAACATTTCTCCCGTCTTTAAGTTTAAATTCCGCTGATTTCAACTTTATCTTTCGTCCCTTCAAAATCGTACACGTACCAGTTTCGAACTGGGGTCGATATAATCGACTTACCTTCTCCCCTAAAGTTGCTGACCTGGCGCCAAAATTTGAAACCATTATTTCATAATAATAAACTATTAAAACCGTTTATTTCACTGGCTCTGTTTGTTTACATGTAATTAGTGGATCGTGTATTTTAATGATTTACGTTGAAGTTATGTTGCTGTCTTCCAAATAGTGATAGGAGTACCATGTCTGTAGGGAAGACGCGTGGCTTTCTGGTTATAGTGTTGCAATCACGATCGGAAGATTGTGGTTTCGTGTTCCCGGACCGGACAGTGCATTGTGTTCTTGAGCAAAACACTTCATTTCACTTTGTTCAATCTCACACAGCTCTAAATGATAAAACAATGCGACGGAGAAAGTGTTTAGAGAAAGTGCTGTGATCTCGGCCATTTATACTCCATGGAATTTGGGTGACCGGCCCTATGAGTCCTACGACACGGGGTGTACTTACTTTCTTTTTTTAGAACAAATATTACCCCTGTCTTGGGCTGAAGGCCAGAAATTCATGAGAGAAGATACAATTTATCATACAGACCCCACTACTTGACTGCAACTATATTTTATCGAACCTCAGACGATGAAAGGCAAACCACGACAGGAATTAAAATCAGACTAATCACTACTTTTTAAATTATGATTAATCAGTTATTGATAGAGTATATATAATTTAAAACCCTTGACGTTATTGAATTGAGTTGTTAAAACCAATGTTACTGAGGCACAATCTTGTGTATCTATGGAAAATTTCATTCATTGTTGACTTGATTTTGCTGTAGTTGTGATAATTCGATGTAGAAATGCGTTGTTAACAGAACAGTAATCCTTCACAACGAATAAATGAAATATTTGTGGACGTCATACATCTGATATTTGCTTACTTAACTGGATTATAACACATAACTGGATTATATCAACGTGGAGCTAGATAAGCTAAGCTGTTGAGAACCTAGTATGTTGGCCATGAACACGCACCTCTCGTCTTTCTAAACGTTCAGTATCCCATCTACTTGGTTATTTCTATCAACTGATACTTCACGTTTTGTAGCTGAAAAGATGAGAGTCGGAGAGATACTAATTGTACTTGTAGCGACCATTCAATTTTACAGTAAAGCTGTCTCTACAGAAAACATGCAGCGTGAGTCGTATGTTCTCCTGGCGTAGACGACAGATGGGGACGCTGTAATTGCTTGTTCGACAAATTGCACTGAGGATTTGTAGTTAAATGTTTATGCTATACATTTGCTCACTTTCTCCATCAAATCGACATTGCTTGTACTGGTGCATGACGCATCTGACATCAGATGTCGAAGTGATCACAAAGGAAAGCGACATGAAGTGTTTTGATCAAGAACACTACGCAGTACCCGATCTGGGATTCGAAACAACGATCACGCGACCGTGAGTGCAATGCACTAACGACTAGGCCACACGTAAGCACTGTGTAATCAGCAAGTGTATTTTTCTTTATTATCTTTTATTTTTGCAATGTTAGTATGTTGAGATTAAGCCTTCTCTCGTATAAATGCCACGACACAAATTCCCTTTACTGTGTTCATAAATTTAAAGGGAAAATGGCACATCAAATTCACCTTCAACTTCACATCTGCTGATCAGTTTCAATAACGGTGCAATGACACAATTTCCTCGTGGAGAATTGCAACAAATCTCTTATAACAACTCTATGTAATGAAGATGAAGAATCTGAAATGAGTGTTCTAGTAAGCATAAAGATATGTCCAAGGACACATGGTTTACCTTGATATATTTATGTACAAATTCCGACTTGGTATAATTCCTGTAGATAATTTTCCGTATTCATAGGCAAGGTACTCTGTAAACCTTTTATTTGATTAATCAGCATGGATTTTCCTTGTTTCTCGCTAAGAAAATTTAAATTTTCATAAATAATGATAATAATAATAATAATAATAATAATAATAATAATAATAATGATAATGAAAATTATTGTATACAGTGCTCAGGTGCACCACAACTTGTCAAAAGTGCGTATAAAGCATATGCAGTAATGTATAAATGTCTGGAAAGTGAACAGTGTATGAGTCAGATACATGCTTACGTGTGTATGGAGCGCAGAAAATCAGGTGTAGTGTTAGCGAATCTCAGGAAGCATGGAAGTTTTGAAGGATTCAGCGCTCCGACAACTAACAACTGATGCCGGCAGTTTGTTCCATACTTCAGCAACTCTTAGCGTGAAAAAATGTTCCCGAAAGTCATGGGAGCTGTGCTGTTTTCTGACTTTGTAAAGCTGTCAACGGGTGTTCAACAGGTGGAGTTTGAAAAGGTGCTCAAAGTTACTGTTTGTAAGATGGTTAATAATTTTATTGGTGTCTGCCAAGTGAGCTGCTAGACGTCGGAGTTTCAATGTATCCATGCCTAGGGAAGTAAGGCGTTCAGAATATGGCAAATGCCTGATGGAGAGTATTCTCTTTATAAAGTACATAGATGTGATGTTCACTGACAAATTATCTTATCCTAGATGTTAATGACAAGCTATTAACACTAAATGTGCTGATATCTAAGGTCAACAATAGCTTGCAAAGCACTGCTAAGATTCTTACTTACAAAGCTAAGAAGTTCAGAAACAAGCAAGAGCAAAATCTCCGGTTTCGCAATGAAGTGGGTGTTACTTCGGAATTTCTTTCTCCTAGATAGATATCTAAACCAAGACTAAATGTCTGCCATTTCTATGTGCCGGAAATCTCAAACCAAATTTCTGTTTTCCCCATCTACCAGTTCAAAGAAACAATTTCTGTACAAGAACGCTTAAATAAAGAAAATATATATGCATACACATACATGCATACATACATACATACATACATACATACATACATACATACATACATACATACATACATACATACATACATACATACATACATACATACATACATACATACATACATACATACATACATACATACATACATACATACATACATACATATGTGAGTCTCACAGAAGTAAATTTCAAAGAAAGGTTCAACAATTACACCTTAAGCTTCAGACACTAGAATAAACGAAAAGCTACCAAATTATCCAACTATACATGGTTTCTAAAAGAACAAGGAGTCAGCTATAGGATTCACTGGAAGATCCTAGCCAAATGTAAACCTTATACCAACGGTAGTGGCAAGTGCAGTCTTTGTAATATGGAAACATGGCTCATCTGGAAAAGTTCCTTGGACTCTACTACATGTCTAAATTCAAGAATTGAACCTTTTGCAATGTGTCCATATGTGACAAAATGCCCGTTACGGTTTTGGACCCCCTAGATGTTCCTGCATTTTTTCTCTTTTCCTTTTTAATTGTGTGGATGTGTGCGAATTCGAGTATATG
>NC_043003.1:60715869-60723369 GCF_006345805.1 Octopus sinensis | reverse complement strand
CCTCCGCACTCGCAACACTGTTTCCTTTGGTTGGACTATAGGTTGAGATGAATGTCAACCTTTGGTTTCCATTGAAGGTCATCCTCAACACTCGCGCGGAGACAGGTATGATTTCCCTCACTAACAAATTGGCTCTTACACTGTACACTGTACACAAAAACCCAGTCCTCCTATGGCAGCACTAGCCGTGTTCCTCACTGATGATGTGGCGATGAGCTTGCTCTTCCTTCTAATAATTATTCTCATCAAGGTTAAATTCTAAAATTTTTTACTAACGGTCAAGCTCAAAATACATAAATTCGTGGACTTTTTCTTCATCCGAAAACCCTCAACTAGTTACTTTACTTATTTTCCCTCCTCTGAATGCCAGCCTTCTGGAATTTCTGTCCCCTTGCCAATGTAGTTTCCTTAGCTGTGAACGTGAAAAATTTCAAGAGTGACATTAACTGCGCCAAAGTGTTGAAGTTCCTGTAAGTGCCATGAGGGCATTCTTTATCAAATTGATCTGTGATAACACGGGTCAATAACCAATCAGAGATTCTGCCTGTACCGCAAAAACACATCCCAGCGGCCATCCGCAAAGCTCATCAACTGAGAATACTCTGACTCTGACCGCGTTACAATTCTGTATATTTTTCATACGGGTTTATGTACTCTTATTCATCTGAACCAAAAGAATATGAAGGCACTTGATCGAAACGAAAAGCAGAGACGAGCGCATTCTCTACCGGAAAAAGTGGAGCTGATCAAGAAAATACGTGACTGAGGAGGCTTCGTTGCTGTAGGCCACGAGTTTACTCTTTCACTCTTTTACTTGTTTCAGTCATTTGACTGTGGCCATGCTGGAGCACCACCTTTAGTCGAGCTAATCGACCCAGGACGTATTCTTTGTAAGCCTAGTACTTATTCTATCGGTCACTTTTGCCGAACTGCTAAGTTACGGGGACACACCAGCATCGGTTGTCAAGCGATGTTGGGGGAACAAACACAGACACACTAGCATATACACACACAAACATATATATATATATATATTTTATTTTCCTGAGCGCCTAATAATAATAATACTGTAATTGTTCCACGTGTTGTTGTTTTTTCTGTTTTCCCGTTTGGATTAACCTTATATATATATATATATATATATAATATATTATATATATATATATATATAAGGTTAATCCAAACGGGAAACAAAAAACAACAACACGTGAACAATTACAGTATTATTATTAGGCGCTCAGGAAACTAAAATATATATATATATATATGTTTGTGTGTGTATATGCTAGTGTGTCTGTGTTTGTTCCCCAACATCGCTTGACAACCGATGCTTGTGTGTCCCCGTAACTTAGCAGTTCGGCAAAAGTGACCGATAGAATAAGTACTAGGCTTACAAAGAATACGTCCTGGGTCGATTAGCTCGACTAAAGGTGGTGCTCCAGCATGGCCACAGTCAAATGACTGAAACAAGTAAAAGAGTGAAAGAGTAAACTCGTGGCCTACAGCAACGAAGCCTCCTCAGTCACGTATTTTCTTGATCAGCTCCACTTTTTCCGGTAGAGAATGCGCTCGTCTCTGCTTTTCGTTTCGATCAAGTGCCTTCATATTCTTTTTTAAATGAAACGAATGATAAATTTATTGATACCAAACTATAGGCGTAGGAGTGGCTGTATGGTAAGTAGCTTGCTTACGAACCACATGGTTCCGGGTTCAGTCCCCCTGCGTGGCACCTTGGGCATTGTCTTCTACTATCCTCGGGCCAACCAAGCCTTGTGAGTGGATTTCGTAGACAGAAACTGAAAGAAGCTCGTCGTATATATGTATGTATGTATATATATATATATATATATATTATAACATACATACATATATACGACGAGCTTCTTTCAGTTTCTGTCTACCAAATCCACTCACAAAGCTTTGGTTGGCCCGAGGCTATAGTAGAAGACACTTGCCCAAGGTGCCACGCAGTGGGACTGAACCCGGAACCATGTGGTTCGTAAGCAAGCTACTTACCATACAGCCACTCCTACGCCTATAGTTTGGTGTCAATAAATTTATCATTCGTTTCATTTAAAAAAGTGCGGCGACAAGATTCATTTATGCCTGTGTCTTTTGACCCCACCCCCATCGCTGTAATAAACAAGAATAAATGTAAAAAACAAACAAAAAACAAAGAAAGAAATGAGAGTTGCCAAAAGGTCAAAGAAACACCTGCAGTGGACTACTTACGAATTGAAGACTCATGAATTAGCAGTAGATAACTTATACACTTTAAGGGTTTTGTTGGCAGTAACTTACTTTCTTTGTGAGCTTTAGCAACATACTCCATGTCTCCTCCATGAACGAACAGATACGCCGATTTTCCGAGAACGTCTTTTATGTTGAAACCAGTCAGCTGAAGAAACCTACGAATATTTATATATATATTTATAAAAATAAGGATAAGATCGTTATTTAAATGTCGAACTTATCAATTGGCCAGCATGGGAATAAAACATTCAAAGGTAATAATTGTTATTAAAAGTATAATTTAGAGTATCTAAGAGATACCACCATGTTTGAAATAGCAGTCAAAACTTGACTCTAAAACGACATTAAAAGTTCATACAGCACCACATCTCTTAGAAACCCTAAATTATAATTTTACACACATATATATATATATATATAATATATATATATATATATATATATGTTGTGTGTGTGTGTGTGTGTGTGTGTGTGTGTGTGTGTGTGTGTGTTTGTGTGTGTGTGTGTTTGTGTGTGTGTATGTATGTATGTATGTATGTATGTATGTATGTATGTATGTATGTATGTATGTATGTATGTATGTATGTATGTATGTATGTATGTATGTATGTATACCTGCATGTATGTATGTATATATATATGTATATATATATATATATACATACGAGGGAGTGCTGAAAATTTCTTGGTTTTAAGGGTAATACGAAAGGCCTGGTTTGAGGTCCAACCTTCCGAATTATTTTACAGGGCTTAGAAAAACTGAAGGACCACTGCAATAAGTGTGTGGATCTGAGAACGGAATAAAATGTTGAATAAAATCATAATTAATTGATCCTCCTGTAATTCCTTTTACCCAAAGCCGGAACTTTTCAGTACCCCCTCGTAAATATAGGGAAAAATTATGGGTAACACATAAGCGAATTGGATGCACGTTACAACGGTTCTTCAGAGGAACATTATTACCTTATGCTGATAGGGAACAAATGCATATATACGAGGTCTGATCAATAAGTATTCGGACTATTCCCATAGTAACGAAGCTAAAGCACGCAGAGTAAAGCCGCTTAGCACAGATTTACTTTAAACTCTGCTGTGCATGCGCACTAAGTTTTAACGTTCTAGCGCATTTTCGCTGTTTACAGCAGTCCATGAAAGGAAGGTGTGTAACGTGTGATCGTCGCATTGACCATAACAAAGAAAGTTTCATGGTGATATGTGCTCAAGGGCAAAGTTACAGAAATTGTATGATACGTAAACAAGTGTACGAGTGGTTCAGACGTTTCCAAGATGGCCGAAAGAATGTTGATATTGACGAACGTTCTGGGAGAATTGCGGATGTGCGTACAGCTGTGAGGCGAAATCGTCGAATTACTATCCGTGTAAGTTATCAGATGTGCAGATTAGTCAGGATTCAGTTCAGTCCATTATCATAGAAGATTTGGGTGTGAGACGCATGTCTGCCAAGTTTGCGCCAAAACTGCTTTCAGTTCACCAAAAAGACACTCGGGTTTCAGTTGCACATGATCTCCTAGATTGTACTGAGGACAGTGAAAAGTTTTGGAAAACTTTGCGTATGCCTCAGAGCATGTATCGCCAACGTTTTACTCTTTTACTTGTTTCAGTCATTTGACTGCGGCCATGCCGGAGCATCGCCTTTAGTCGAGCAATCGACACCAAGACTCATTCTTTGTAAGCTTAGTACTTATTCTATCGGTCATTTTTGCCGAACCGCTAAGTTACGGGGACGTAAACACACCAGCATCAGTTGTCAAGCGATGTTGGTGGGGGGGACAAACACAGACACACATACATAAATATATATATACATATATACGACGGGCTTCTTTAACTTTCCGTCTACCAAATCCCCTCACAAAGCTTTGGTCGGTCCGAATCTATTGTAGAAGACACTTGCCTAAGGTGCCATGTAGTGGGACTGAATTCGGAACCATGTCTTTGGTAAGCAAGTTACTTACCACGCAGCCACTCCTGCGCTTATGGCAAAATTTGATGCAGATTCTCTGCTCAACTTGCTTTGTCACTGTCAATGCGACGAACACACGCTACACACGTTCCTTCCAAGCACTGCTGTAAATAGCAGAAGTGATCTAGAACGCTAAAACTTAGTGCGCATGCACAGTAAAGTTCAAGTTCAATCTGTGCCAAGCGACTTTACTCTCCGTGCTTTAGCTTCGTTACTATAGCAACAGTCCGGATACTTATTGGTCAGACCACATATGTATATATATATATATATATATAGGTGCACTCCGTCGGTTGTGACGACGAGGGTCCCAGCTGATACGATCAACGGAACAGCGTGCTCGTGAAATTAACGTGTAAGTGGCTGAGCACCCCACAAACACGTGTACCCTTAACATAGTTCTCGGGGAGATTCAGCGTGACACAGGGTGTGACAAGGCTGGTCCTTTGAAATACAGGTACTACTCATTTTTGCCAGCTGAGTGGACTGGAGTAACGAGAAATCAAGTGTCTTGCTCAAGGATACAACGCGCCGCCGACCTTACGGCCATGAGCCGAATGCCCCTAACCACTAAGCGACGCGCCTTCACACACACACACACATATATATCAGACATACACACATACATACATTTATATATGTATAAATATATATATATACTCGCACACACATATATATATATATACAAATGTATACATATGTTCGTATGCATCTATATATGTTTGCACGGGTTTTTGCATGTTTGTATATTTCGTATTTTGTGTTTGGATTTTGTTTGCAAGATTCCCCCCACCAACCAGCTGCTGTGGAAACCTCGTTTTACTGCAGTTGATGCAGTTCTCTGTGGGCACTAAATTTGCATAGTTCGATACTTGAAAGTAAAACAGAAGGAAAATAAACAGTGACAATGACGAGCAAAAGTGATAGGCCCAATGAAATAAATTGATCTTTTGGAACTAGGGCGCTAGTAACCAAATTAACATTGGTCTTCTGCTTGTTTCAGTGATTAGACTGTGGCCACATATGGGCACCTCTGTGACGGGGTTAATTCTCAAAGTAGATCCCAGTACTTATTCTATCGCTCACTACGGATACGTAAGGAAACCAACACTGGTTATCAAGTGATGGAGGGGTATAAACACAAACTCAAAGACACACATGAATACAACAGTTTCCCACATAGTTATTGCCTACCAAATTTACTCAGAAGGAATTGGTCGGTGCTTATAGTAAAAGACACTTGCCCAAAGTGCCGCACTGTGGGACTGAACCCGAAAACAAGGTGGTTGCAAAGCGGGGTTCTTAACCACACAGCCATACCTGCGCCTATAATGGTAAGCTTTTCCTCATTCCATAGTCATGAATTAAAGTATCCTTTACAGAACATATTATATAATTCAGCTTAAAACATTTATAAAAACAGGATGTTATAAATTCTTAAACGCAGGTTGCCAATGGTTGAAGAGATCGAGTGTGTGTTGTGTGGTTATAGAGACTATTCTTATATTTGTTTAAAATATTTTATCATGACTAATGTGTAAATTTATTCATATGTGTACCCGCTATTGCTTAAATAAATAATATATATATATAAATATATATATATATTATATATATATATATATATTAATATATATATATATATATATATATATATATATATATATATATATATATATACATACATATAATATATATATTCATATCGCATAGACCTGTTCTATACCATAGGAACTACAATACGTGAAAAATATCGAAATTTCTACAAAGAAAATCGCATCTTTTTACATATAACAATGGAAATATTAAACCCACTTCAACTAGATGTTGCAATTTATACTTGAATAAATATGAATAATTAAAGTGCTAAACGTGCAAACAGAACTGCTCTTCATTTATTTTTTATTATATTTTCAGATTTACTAAGTTTTACTTTCACATATTTCAGCTGCATAAATGTATCACTCTATCACACCGAAATAAGCACCACTTAAACATTAAGAAAAGAAGCTATTAAAAGAGCTTCAACGATTTTAGCTGCATTCTCTTTCTCTCCTCGTCATAGGACAGCTCCTTCAAAAGATACACTTCCCAGGTACAGATTTTCCACTTTGCGTTCTATAAGTATTTGACAACAGTTGAGCTTCAAGCCATAGAATTTAAATTATCGATTCTTTACAGAAACTGTTGGTAAGGCCACATCGAAACATTACTATCGAAGCATTACTGATATGTATGTATGTATGTATGTATGTATGTATGTATGTATGTATGTATGTATGTATGTATGTATGTATGTATGTATGTATGTATGTATGTATGTATGTATGCATATATGTATGTGTACATATATGTATGTGTGCGTAAGTCTATGTGCACACACACATATATATATGTGTGTGTGTATGTGTGTGCGCAAGTCCATGTGCACACACATACACTCGTAATGCAGACATAGACATGTATACATACACACACACACACACATATATATATATATATACGTGTATGTGTGTATACATGAATATATTCACGCATAGAAATAGATTTACATACACATAAAAATATGTATGTGCTAATATATATATTTATATATGCATGTATATAGATATACATATATATACATATGTGTGTTTGTGTGCCTGTGTATACATGCATATATCTATATATACAGACAGATTCATACACATATACGCATATAAAGAGTATACATATGCACTGCGTGTGTATGTGAAGACAGTCGTTTGATGTAACCGTTAAAGCGTCATGTAGAATGCGTTACAATCTTTTTCCAGTTCTCTGCATTCTAGGTTCAAATGCTGATTATGTCCACATCGCCCATCATCCAGGTCGAAGGGATTGGTTTTGTAATGAGAGAAAAATTTCAATCCACTTTGAGCATTTACTTGACTAGGTGAGTATACAGCTTATAAGACCATATCCCCAAAACTGAAGTCAGTAAGTGGAATTATAGGATGGGGGAGGGGGTCACTAAACATGCTAAAACCGTAGTCAAATCTGCTCAAATCACAGCGTACAGCGTTGTTCTTAGTGTGACAAAAATGAATGCGAGATTGCCAGAATGATCGAGATCTTTGACCTGCTGGATCAGAACTAACCTGAGACTTAACAATATTATTAGCAACAATAACAACCACAACAATATTAGCAACGATAGTTGCAATCCCAACAATATTAGCAACCATAATAGCAGTCGTGACATTAGCAACAACAACCACAATAAGATTAGCAACAACAACAAC
>NC_043003.1:60658369-60710869 GCF_006345805.1 Octopus sinensis | reverse complement strand
TTCTCCATTGCTTCGACAATTAGAAGTACTTTTCTTATCGGCTTCGCATGCATGCAAAACAATGTTGAACTCGCTGGGACTTGAACTCAGAATGCAAAGAGCCATAAATATGCTGCAGAAATTCTTGTCCAAAACTTTACTAATTCTGCCAATCGATCACCATACAATTATAGCTGTGTTGTATAAACAAAACATGCATGAATTTTGCATATTTGTTTAATAAAATAAGAACTATTTACATATCCTCATTGCATTATTTTATCTTTAGTGATTTTAAGGAATACGGAGATGGAGGAAGAAGATGCTGAATATTCCAGCGTGAATCTTATCTCAGTGATAGAAACTGTAAATTATCATAAACTGTTCTGGCGAAACAGACAATTATCGGACATCGAGTCTTTATTCTTTAAAGACAGTCGAGAAATTCCGATCATGCTTTCTAAAAAAAATCAGTGTTGAAAATATGAATACAAACATAGCTTGTAGTCAATAAATTACATCTGCTGTCCTATTTACTCCTGAACATAACACATTTCAGTAATAATTCAAATTGTTATCTAGCTTGTTGGTAGTTTCTGATAATGAACAGTGTGGTTCTGTCTTAGATAAACAGTGAAGGGAAAAGACTTCTGAGGGAGAGAGAATTACTGTGGTTTAATAATGGAGTAGACATGGAAAGAGTAAAAAGTTAAGGTAATAACCTACCTTAATGTAATATCAAGAAATCTGCCATTGAAGTCGTGTCTGCTAATGTATTGAATCTGCGTTGTCTCAGCAAATATAGATATTTCCTTATAAAGAGGTTGAAGGACGGGTTTAAGAATGGCAATGAGCCAAGTCTCCTCTGGCAGTAAAAAGGATAATAATAATAAAAAAGATGGTAATAATTATAGTTGGTGACTAATACTAGACAGTCAATAATAAAACTAAGACTAATTTCACATAACTTACATTGATGAATGATTGATATTTACATTGGCTGTCATATTTCTCACTGTTAAATGATAATTTGATCTCGGTAAAGAATGGAGGATGTGCTACTAAACAATGGCGTCTAATTACCGTCGAGAGACGCTTCTCCATTTTGCTGAAATTCCGCACTGGACAATATTCTCTATAAAAGAATTACTTCGTTATTATAGTTTCCATTACATATCTACTTAAAGTCATGATATTTCCTAGCATCTATTTCACAGTATCAGCTATAAATGGCGATTACTACATCCTAAAGAGCAATACTGCCAATGTAAAATAATCACAACTCATAAAGCTGGCACTGTGTAATTATATTTTGCCTGTAAATTCAATCATCTCACTCTGAAATCAGTCCAACTATTTTATCTATCACTCCTTGAATTTTCGTTCAGCTTCTTTGTTTCACATACATACATACATACATACATACATACATACATACATACATACATACATACATACATACATACATACATACATACATACATACATAATTATGATAGTAATATAAATAGACGCGCTGAACAATGATTCTACTACAGAAAGAACGAAGAAGCCACGAGCTGTTGACCTTGCATAAAACCATGGAGTATAGAAAGGTTAAATTATCTAATGAAATGCTGGCGAGTCAAGGAGAGGGTCTCTATGTGGTCGCTCGATCTGAAAGAAATAACAACCAAATCTCTCCAAAAATAACTCTGTCTTAAAGAGATGAACAGACTATAGTTTTGGGTAGGGGAAAGCATGTGATACTTAGTGACTGACTGTCTGCGATCATTGTTCAACTCAATCAAACCAGACATGAGGGCAAAACAAAATGAACGCGCAGAACTAATTATGACAAAGAAAATTTCTGATTAAATATGAAATAAAGAACTGCTTTCTTAACAAAACGTATCACGAAAATATTTTTAGGATGAGTCTCAAAGTGGTTAATAATGGTACGTAATATATTGGCTTAAAAAACTCCTTGGGGTATTAAAAGATCGAAGACTACCTGCTGGACTTGAATCCACATACGGAAGATGCGGGTACTTTTAAACCGTTTTACCTTCCAAAGGTTTTTAACGCAATTCATTGCTTTCAAATTCTGGTACAAGGCCAGTAATTTCAAGGAAAGAGGAAAGTCAATTTCAACACCCTCGAGTGTTCAGCTGGTACGTATTTTATCGAACCCAAAATGATGAAAGGCACAAATTGACTTCGGTGGAATTTGAATGCAGAACCTAAAGGACGAAATACCGCTCAGTATTTTGCCCGATGTGCTAATGATTCTGCCAGCTCGCCTATTTTAATTTAACATTGCCACATTTTCGTACACTGGTTTTGAAAATATTTACCTTTCATTTCGATTTTCCTTTCAGTTTTACAATATTTAATTTGACCCATGGCATGAAATGTTTCGTATGATGTTGGATGGAACTTATTTTTCTTGTTCAATCGAATCGTAAACTCTTTGTGGGTTTGTAGGTGAGCTATATCTAAAAAGAAAAATATATATATATATATTGTGATTACTTTACAAACAATTATTTTGGACACCGATAAGGGATTGAAAATTCGTTTGAAATCGTATCACTCTCGTAAAGTCAAATAGATATATTCAGCCGAATGGTCACTATCAGGGATAACATTTCTGTCATAATTGATTTCAAATTTTGGTGCAAGGTAAGCAATTTCCGGTGGCGGGGAGTTAATCGATTAAATCTACCCCAGTATTCAACTGGTACTTATCGTTCCCGAAACAGTGAGTCTATGTATACTTACAGACCCTCATATTTGTCTCCATACACGTATATTTGTCCACATAGGCACACGAGTGGGTGGGTGGTAAGAAGCTACTTCCCAACCACATAATTCCAGGTTTAGTCCCACTGCGTGGTACCTTCTGTAAATGTCTTCTACTGCAGCCTCGGGCCGGCCGAAGCCTTTTGAGTGGTTTGGTAGACGGAAACTGAAAGAGGCCCGTCGTATATATATATATATATATATATATATATAATATATAAGTAACTGGTACTTATATAATCGACCCCGAAAGGATGAAAGGCAAGTTCGACCTCGGCGGAATTTGAACTCAGAACATAGCAGCAGACAAAATACCTATTTCTTTACTACCCACAAGGGGCTAGACACAGAGAGGACAAACAAGGACAGGCAAACGGATTAAGTCGATTATATCGACCCCAGTGCGTAACTGGTATTTATTTAATCGACCCCGAAAGGATGAAAGGCAAAGTCGACCTCGGCGGAATTTGAACTCAGAATGTAACGGCAGACGAAATACAGCTACGCTTTTCGCCCGGCGTGCTAACGTTTCTGCCAGCTCGCTACCTTAGTTTCTGTGTAATAATGTTACAATTTGGGGTATTAAAGATACGAAATTATAGAAGACGAGGTAATAGGGTGTCATTTTATTTTTAAATCAAAACTAAGAGAGAAGACAATTTAAGGAACAGCGAAAGATATATTTCATATATAGTACAAGCCTTTTACATCAGTTATGCGGAATTGTTCCGAGAATACTTGGTTATCATCTGGATGAATTAAGTTATACATCGATTGACCAATGACATCAATCTGCAGAAGGAAAATAAAAAAGAGAAACATTCATGTAATATACAGAAATTCCATCAAACTCTCTGTCATTCTAAAATGTTTCTAAATGCTTAAATAACCAAATTTAATGACATACAAGACGCTCTAAATTATAAGACGCGCTCCGATTGTAGCAGTGCAAATTCGGGAAAAATGATTTTAATAATTTAAAGGTTATAGGAGAACCAGTTTCGCATACAGGACTCCAATTAAAAAAATCTTTTTTCTTGTAAAAAGATTGCGTCTTGTATGCCATCAACTATTGCATGAGTGAAGTATTAAATATATATATATATATAGAAAATAGTAAAAAGTGAAAAAACTACAGAAGGCTTGTTTTAAAAGGTTAAAAAATATATATTTAAGTCAATATGTCTGAAGAATGTTATAAATTTTTTTCATACAATGACATAGTTTTTGAAGAAATGACCGGTTTCGCGTTCAGCTTTTCAAATTTCTTACATCGTTATGTTTACGTTGAGAGGAGTTCCAGATAAGGAGAGGTAATAAGTGATTTCTTCCGGTGTAAGGGAGATAATCGCTTAAAATTTCTTGCCTTTCTTTTGGAGTGAATTTCTCTGTATAAGTATGTTGGAATGGTTAAGTTTGGGCTTGTATTTTTCAATGAAGAATGTTACCTTGTTCAGTCTAATTTGTGTTGGTGTTCCGATAGCACATTGGTAAAATGGTAAAATGGTAAAATGGTAAAATGGTAAAATGGAAATACATATATATATACATATATACGACAGGCTTCTTTCCGTTTCCGTCTACCAAATCCACTCACAAGGCATTGGTCGGCCCGAGGCTATAGCAGAAGACACTTGCCCAAGATGTCACGCAGTGGGACTGAACCCAGAACCATGTGGTTGGTTAGCAAGCTACTTACCACACAGCCACTCCTGCGCCTTATATATACATATATATATGTAAAGTATAGAAGCCATCTTATCATGGCTAACCACATTGGGGAGGGGGTGTTACTGTAGCTTTATAGCCCCAAGAGATCTTCGTCTCTAGCTGGCTTTAGACACAATATCTGTGTCCTTGGAGTATTTGGAAAGGGAGGTCATCCTTTCCTCGCAAGCCTGAGTGATACGCTCGAACTAGGAAGGGATGGCCTCCCTTGCAAATACTCCAAGGACACAGATATTGTGTCTAAAGCCAGCTAGAGACGAAGATCTCTTGGGGCTATAAAGCTACAGTAACACCCCTCCCAATGTGGTTAGCCATGATAAGATGGCGTCTATACTTTACATTATCGAGCGATTACTGTTTCAATCTCATTCTGAGATTTAATTATGCTATATATATATATATATATATATATATGTGTGTGTGTGTGTGTGTGTGTGTGTGTGTGGTGTGTGTGTGTGTGTGTGTGTGTGGAGGCGCAATGGCCCAGTGGTTAGGGCAGCGGACTCGCGGTCGTAGGATCGCGGTTTCGATTCCCAGACTGGGCGTTGTGAGTGTTTATTGAGCGAAAACACCTAAAGCTCCACGAGGCTCCGGCAGGGGATGGTGGTGATCCCTGCTGTACTCTTTCACCACAACTTTCTCTCACTCTTACTTCCTGTTTCTGTTGTACCTGTATTTCAAAGGGCCGGCCTTGTCACTCCTGTGTCACGCTGAATATCCCCGAGAACTACGTTAAGGGTACACGTGTCTGTGGAGTGCTCAGCCACTTACTCGTTAATTTCACGAGCAGGCTGTTCCGTTGGTCGGATCAACCGGAACCCTCGTCGTCGGAACCGACGGAGTGCTTCCATATATATATATAATGTGTGCATTATGTGGTAGGTTGAGCTGAAAATATGCACAACTATGTTAAAAGTGTTGGCAAGTTTGCATGACAACTATTTTTTGCCTCAAATGAAAGGCGTGACCTCTAGGACAAAATTCCTCATCTTATAAAATGTGGCCCCAGTAGACCCGAATGAAATCGGGTTATATTAACCAAAATGTGAAAAGGGGTCTAAATGGGGCTGGAAGGGGATTAAACTTTAAAGTAGCGGGTGTTTAGGAATTCTCTGTTACATCAAGCTAAAAAATTGGCGCCAGCCTTTTAATCGTCAATGGGTTGCCGTCCATGATAAAGAATTTTGAATGCTTGCCATGGTGAGTCTACTGTCGTGAGAAAGAATCACTTTAAAACTTGGTGTTTAGGAATTTTCTTTTACATCAAGTTCAAAATTTTACGCCAGCCGTTAAACTGTCAATACGTTGCTGTCAGTCGTTAAGAAATGCCAGCCATGGTGACTCTACTATCCTCAGATTCTATCCCTTCAAACTTTGGTTTCCAATATTTTATTATTTTTATTCAGCTCGCAAGTTCGTCTGTCCCTTTAAAATATTAGTGTTTTGCTGTCTGCCTTGAAGCAGACCTTTCCGTTGTCACTGCCTCATATTTATGATTGATCTTTCAAAATATTTTATTTCCCAACTTACTCAAGATCTTTTGTTGTTTATAAATGGGAGAGAGATAGATAAAGATAGAGAGTAAGAGAAAGCGAGGGAGAGTCCGAGAGAAAAGAAAAGTAAGAGAGTGGGAAAGTGAGAGAGAAAGGAGAGAGAAACAAAGAGGGAGAATCATCATCATCATCATCATCATCATCATCATCATCATTTAACGTCCGTTTTCCGTGCTAGCACGGGTTGGACAGTTTGACCGGGGTCTAGGAAGCCAGGAGGCTGTACCAGGTTCCAGTCTGATCTGGCAGTGTTTCTACAGGTGGATGCCCTTCCTAACACCAACCTCCCTGTGAGTGTAGTGGGTGCTTTTTTTCGTGCCGCCGGCACAGGTGCCAGGGGGTCTGACAGCGGCCACGACCGGTTGGTGCTTTTTACGTGCCACCGGCACAGAAGCCAGTCCAGGCGGCGCTGCAATCGGCCGCGTTTGGATGGTGCTTTTTACGTGCTGAAAGGAAGCAACAGAAAGTAACAACCACACTCTTACCCGCGCGTAGAGTGGGTCACCTTAAGCTAGTATATATATATATATATATATGCAGGGTCGGTCAAAAGTCACCCAGCAGTAAATCAAAATTCCATAAATACTATCTGTAATTTTGTATTGACTCGAATGGAAAAATGTGTCGCTCGAGGACTTCAGTTTGAACAATTTTCATGTTTCACATTTAGATTGTTTGTTCATTCTCGAGCCACGCCTGGCTCATAAGGGCCGGTTTCCTGATTTCCTTGGCGTATAAGTTCCCCACGTGGAAGGAACGCCGGTCCGTCGCAGGTGAGCTTCAAGATGCCGGAAGAAAGAGTGAGAGAAAGTTGTGGCGAAAGAGTCAGCAGAAGTTCACCTTTGCCTTCTGCCGGAGCCGCGTGGAGCTTAGGTTATTCACTCATAAACAAACACACAACGCCCGATTTGAGATTCGATCCCGCGATGCCTCGACCGCGAGTCCGCCGCTCTAGCTACTAGGCCATGTGCCTCCACTTCACACTTAGATGCTTTTATTAAATTCATTCAGTTGTTAAACATAAATATATCTTAGAATTAAATGGTAATGATTTACTGTCAGGTGACATTTGCCCAAACCTATATATATATATATATATGTGTGTGTGTGTGTGTGTGTGTGTGTGTAAAGTGTAATGAAGCTCTTATTTGCATAATAAAGAAAGAAAGAATGAGATTGATAAAGTTTACGTTTTCAGATGATATTGAAGTTAACAAAAGTGGTGAGACATGATCCAGAACAGTATTTTAAAGTTTCATGTCTTTTATCACCCCGAAGTGTAATTTCTGTATTTATCGTTCGATGTTAATCCTGAGCAAAAGTCCAAACTGTAAAATAGGTATATGTAGGAGCAATTCAGATAAAATTGATGGCTTTTGCAGTGTATGATGCGCTGGAGTATTTCATTATAGGACAAGAAATACTTACTTTGATATATTTACTATTTTAAGAAGTGGTTTGCAAAAGAACGGCAAATGTTTGGATGCTGTGTTTTGATAGTCACTCATACTTACATACATAATTAATCCCACACTCACACGCACACACACACACACACGCACGCATGTATATATATATATATATATATATATATATATATATATATATATATATGCTTATATAACACACATATATACGCATATATATGTGTGTGTCTACTTATATATGTGCGTGTGTGTGTGTCTCCGATGACAGAATATCCCATACTCTGCGACATCTCATAAACAGCTGCAAGGCTTTGAATTTTTTCCAATGATAATGATAATTTACTATGATTATTATGAGATGTTTGTCTTGCCTTAACATTTGTTGTCCTCTTTAACAATTATATATCCAATATATTGGATATCGGCAATGGCTCCATAACTACCACCTCGGTTATATTCTTGGAGCCCTAGTAATCTGTTACAGCACTTACCTAACGTACCTAATCATTTCGACCACCTGTGAACTAAACCCTCATATTTTGTGTGTGTGTGTTTATGTGTTTATGTATATATATATATATATATATATAGATGGGGTTTACAAAAAAAGATAAGAGACGAAGACAGGTGTGTAAATAACAAACAGGTGTATTAGTTTAACGCTCAGGAAGGTGAGAAAGTATTTTACGTTTCGAGCCTACGCTCCTCAACAGAAAGGAACACAAGAAAATAAACAGAGAGAATAAAAAAGGTTTTAGTGACTTGCTGTCGATCAAAGCGATGACTGGACTTCGGCCAGTATACGCCCAGGCCATGTCTAACTTAATAGGACCACCTATATATTAGTTATCTACCAAAGATACTTACAATTTCAACATCCTCTGATAATATTGTTCAATTTGGCAGTGCAAACAGTGAAAGCTGCTGGGATATAGATGAGCTAACATGCAAGTCAAGCACGAACAAGAGAAACATGAGAGAAATTGCAAAAAGAATAAAATAAACGAAAAGAAGACGATGAACTATCTATACTGAACGACAAAGAGGACAAGTTAAGTCGAGAAGGGGGAAATATAAGAGAAAAAACCAAAACCCAAGGACAGTTACGAAAAATTTAACAAATAAACGACACATATATACATATTCAGTTATACATACGTACATACACATATATTTTACTACTGTTACATTACTCTCTCTCTCTCTCTCTCTCTCTCTGTGTGTGTGTGTGTGTGTGTGTGCGTGCGACCATTTGGGAGGAAGTAAAGGTCTGTATTTTTTGTTTGTTGCAGGACTTGGTGATAAAAGTAGACTACGAAACACATACACATTGAAGTACTTTAACATGTGCTGAAGTGCTGTCAGCCAATTCGAAGCAGGAGAAAAATCTTTTACGAAGGGTGTAAATACCAGTTAAATAAATGTCGTTGGATTACTGGAAATTAGTTTAAATATCGTACAAATCTTATTATGACGAATTGCATCAAGGGTGTCTGCGGTTGAAAGCGTTAAGCAACTGTTAATTTGTAGGAATCATAATCATACAAATTAAAGGTGATGAATAGGATTAGCCAGTAATCCTATCCAAAGTGACAGTAGGCTTGAAAATCGCTACAAGCCTACTTGAAATCAGCGGGAAGACGTGCCATTTCTAAATCCATTGATGATACCTGATAGTTTTAAGCATCCATTACAAGAGAGGTCGTAATGAATTAGCATTTGGTTTGCTGATGAGCTGCAAGCAGCTGGATTTTGTATTTGTTTGGTATTGGATGGTATTTGTTCGTTGTTGTATAACCCGCACGTAGGGTAAAAGCAGAAGACAAATTCACTAAAACTGAGACACAATGAGGTAATATATAGGGACATGAAGAAGATAATAATAGGGATAATGATATAAAATTTTGGCGCAAACTCAGCAATTTCGGTTGAGGGGATTAATCGATTGCACCCACACCAGTGTTCAACTGGTACTTATTTTATCGACCCCGAAAGGATGAAAGACAAAACCGAACATAGAACATAAGGGTGGATGAGATACTGCTAAGCATTTTGCCCGGCGCGCTAACCATACTGCCAGCTCAACGCCTTAATATAATAATAATAATAATAATAATAATAATAATAATAATAATAATAATAATAATGAAAATCTTTTCTACTACAGACATAGACTCAAGGGGTCTATGGGGGGAGAGGACTAGTTGATTACATCGACCTCAATGTTTCAGTGGTACTTCATGTTTCGACCCCGAAAGCATGAATGGCAAGGTCGACACCGGACTGATTTGAACTCAAGACTTAAAGACGGATAAACTGTTGCCAACCATTTTGTCCGGCAAGCTAACAATACTGCAATAATAGTAATGATAGCAGTAGTAGTAGTAGTAGTAGTAGTAGTAGTAGTAGTAGTAGTAGTAGTAGTAGTAATAATAATAACCCTTATCAGACGGGTAGTCATGATGGGTATACTGGGCTTCGTATATTTTACCCCAGTGTCGATTTGATGGCCACTCAATAATAATAATAATAGAGTCAAAATTAAAAGAAGAGTGCCATTGTCATCTAGTGAACGATATTTCGACATCTCGTGTGTCTTCAACAGGTTCAGCAGGTCGAAATATCTTTCACTAGATGACAATGGCACTCTTCTTTTTTTTAATTTTGACTCTATATCTTCAGAAGTTACCTCAATCCTTTCTATATTAATAATAATAATAATGATGATGATGATGATGATGATGCTGATGATATGAGAAGAAGAAGAAGAGAAGAAGAAGAAGAAAAAGAAGAAGAAAAGAAGAAGAAGAAGAAGAAGAAGAAGAAGAAGAAGTAAGAAGAAGAAGAAGAAGAAGAAGAAGAAAGAAGAAGAAGAAGAAGAAGAAGAAGAAGAAGAAGAGGTTTCTCTCTTAGGGACATCATCAAGGATTGTCAGAAGGGTTCTAAGCACTTGAAAGACAGCAGAAAACTTGTGGGTACCTAAAGGTTGCAGATAGTAACACGCTACCCACAACATAAATCCTACCCGGAATAAGACGAAACCTGAGCCAAACCAAAACAATAATAATAATAATAATAATAATAATAATAATATAATAATAATAATGATTATCAGGTAGATGATAATGATAACCAACAACAACAACACAACACCAAAAGTAATAATTAGAATAACTCACCTGGTTATATCCCAGGTATCGCTTGATGTATTTGGAAGTGTAAATGAGGTTTCCAGTTTCAGTGATGACCAGTAAAAACCCACCAATCAACTGAAAGAAACACAAAAGTATAAAGAAACCAACGAAATCAAAACAAAAACAATCCTCTGCTTTATTTGTGAAATATAATAGAAATATGCAGTGGTCATCGTTTGGAATCATGTTCAATGTTTTCATGCTAGCCCTCGTTGTTGTTGTTTAGTCAAGATTAGATTTTATCGAGGTCCCTATTATTCAATATGTAACATTTGTCTACAGGCGTGACCATGCGCGATTACGAAGCTCCTTTGGCAGCCATGTGGTTTCGGGTTCTTTTCTACAATGCTGTACTTTGAGGAAGTGTCTTCTACAATGGCCCCAGTCTGGGCCAATACCTAGCGAATGAACTTTGTAGACAGAAACCGTGTAAAGGACTGTCATAAATGTATACATATAGATATATATATATATGGGGGGGGGGAGTTAAGAAGCTCATTTTCCATCGACATGGTTCCGGGTTCAGTTTCATTGCGTGGTACCTTGGGCAAGTGTCTTCTAATAAAACCTCGGACCGACCATAGCCATGTGGGGAAATTTGGTAATGGGAAACAGAAAGAAGTCCGTCGTATATATATATATATGTTATATTATATATATATATATATATATATATATATATATATAACAAATTAATAAATAAAACATATGCATAAATACATACATATATGTACGTACCTACATCTACATGTATATATACATGCATATATGGGTATAGGACACCAAAAAAACGTCGAACACAATGAGAAACGAAAACATAAACACAAAACCAAGGAAATGGACATTTCTTTTAAACAACGAAAAAATAGAGTACAGGGCATACAACACAAGGAAAATTACCCTTCTTCAGTCACCTCTGTTTCATCTACTCCGCGTTTCGATGGTCAAGGCGAGACACGACTACATCGAAACTTTTCTTCCCGCAAAAAGCAAATTAAATAAAACTTGAGATTTTTTTGCCGAGGAGTAAAAAAGGTAACAAAAACAGGACAGTAAAGACAGGACAAATTATAAACAGTAAAAGACAGGACAAGGAGAATAACAGTAACACAGACAATGAGGGCTGTTAAGCCAAACGAGAGAAAATATTACGAACGCTTGTTGAGAACGGCAGAGAGAGACACAGAAAAGCCGTCTACACTCGAGGGAAGCGAGGTCAGAAAGACAGTAGCTTTCTCGTCGGTGGTGAGCGACGGGACAGAGGAGGAGTAAGAGAGAGAGGGGGGGATGGAATGGTTGTAGAGAAAACCAGAAAGAATGAAGAATGAGAGAGAGAGAGAGAGAGAGAGGAGAGAGAGAGAGAGAGAGGGAGAGACAGTAAGGTAGAAGAAAAGGAAACCAGAAACCTCTTTTGTTTGGAGCTGTAGCACTGTTTGCCATTTATTCATAGTGTCTTATACATTTTATAATTATTGGTTCTACCTTGTGCATGGCTATTATTATATTATTATTATTATTATTATTATTATATTATTATTATTATTATATTATTCGGTAGTTTTATTTTTATAGCGTGCTTTCACTTCACTACCGAGCGCAGCTCTGTGTGCCTTGGGTATGTGCTGTGATTTGTTGTGATGCTCTGATGGTTATTGTATGGAAAGTGTTCTGCGTAGGATGTGTGCAGTGCCTAGTAGTGCAATTTTCTGTATGTTATATGTGTTTGTAAGTCCTGGTGTTTTTGTTATGCATTTTTCTGAATATTTTTTTATCATGCCTAATGCACCTACTATGATAGGAATTGTTTCTGTTTTCAGATTCCACATTCTAGTTACCTCTATTTCCAGGTATTTGTATTTTGAGAGTTTCTCCATTTCTTTTAGAGACACGTTGTCATCTGCCGGTATTGATACATCAATTAGAAAGCATTTTTTTTCTTCATGATCTCTGACAACTATATCTGGTCTGTTGGCCTTAATTTCTCTATCTGTGTGTATCGGCATATCCCAGAGTATGGTTGCTTTCTCGTTTTCTGTGACCTTTTCTGGTGTGTGCCTATACCATCTTTTTTCTGTTGTTATTCCATAATGTTGGCATAGCTTCCAATGTATGAAGGTTCCAACTCTGTCATGTCTGTGAATATATTCCTTCATTATTATTATTATTATTATTATTATTATTATTATTATTATATTATTATTATTATTATTGTTATTATTATTTTTTTCCTTCTTCAACTTTTCTTCCATTTCTCGCCGAGTGTTTTCCGTACACCTACGACACAGAAACTCATTGTGTGCATTCCCAGATTACACATGCAAATTTACAGGTAAACTATGTATTTAAAAAAATAATAGATAAATAAAATCATGAATTGATGTTGTTTTCACAGCGATAATGCTCTTCTCAGTACATGAGTCGTTCCAGTTAACACGATTTTTGCATTTCCTGTAGGGATGGTAAGTCTGGTATCATCTTCAAATAGGTTTCAATATTATTATTATTATTATTATCATTATTATTATTATTATTATTATTATTATTATTATTATTATTATTATTATTATTATTCAGTAGTTTTCTTTTTATAGCGTGCTTTCACTTCACTACCGAGCGCAACTCTGTGTGCCTTAGGTATGTGCTGTGATTTGTTGTGATGCTCTGATGGTTATTGTATGGAAAGTGTTCTGCGTAGGATGTGTGCAGTGCCTAGTAGTGCAATTTTCTGTATGTTATGTGTGTTTGTAAGTCCTGGTGTTTTTGTTATGTATTTGTCTGAATATTTTTTATTGAGAACGGCAGAGAGAGACACAGGAAAGCCGTCTACACTCGAGGGAAGCGAGGTCAGAAAGACAGTATTATTATTATTATTATATTATTATTATTATTATTATTATTATATTATTATTATTATTATTATTATTATTATCATTATCATTATTGTATATCCGCCTTAGCTAAGGCAGAGGCATTGTTTTCAGTCGTGTTTGTTTGTTTGTTTGTTTGTTTGTCCGTGGACAAGTATCTCAAGAACCGCTGGATGGATTCGGATGAAACCTTCAGGGATGTTTGACCTCGTGCCTGGCACGAACTGATTAGATTTTGGGATTTATTATTATTGTTGTTGTTGTTGTTGTTTTTGTTGTTGTTGTTGTTATTATTATTACAGGCGGTGAGCTAGCAGTATTGTTAGCGCACTGGTCGAAATGCTTAGTGGTGCTTCGCCCGTCGCTACGTTCTAAGTTCAAATTCCGCTGAGGTCGACTTTGCCTTTCATCCTTTCAGGGTTGATAGATTAAGTACCAGTTGAGCACTGGGGTCGATATAATCGACACATCCCTTCCCCCAAAATGACTGCTCTTGCGGCAAAATTTGAAACTATTGTTATTATTAATTTTCCTTCGTAACAAAGTGTAGGTAAAAATGCAGCGGAGTCTTTAGTCATCTGTAAAGTTACAAGGGCCTCAGACAGATAATACGTTCCTTAAGATGTGCGCTGTGCCCAATAAGGCTGCTTTTTGCAAGACATCAATGTTGCATGGGACTTCCAATTGCCTTAACTAGTCTTGAAGTTTCAATGGGATTGAGCCCAACGCTCCAATCACAACTGGCATCACTTTTACATTACCCTCTCTCATTCCATACAGTCGTGCTATTTCCACTTTCAATTCGGAGTACTTGTTGATTTTTTTAACCTCTTTACTCACAACATGACTAAATGTAAATTTATCAAAATTATTACTCACGATCTGTAAAACGCTAAGGTTTTAACGAAAATTATAAAACCAAGTTACCTCTTCTACATTACCAGGCTGTAACAGTTCAGTTTTACATTTCTCTTTAGGTAATAAACCTTTTCTTTTCAAACCTATATAAAAAAAAAAAAAAAAAAACAGAAAAAGAATTTACGCAAAATTTAGTATAGTAAGTGAGATTTTGTATCATTCATTGTTAATCTTTTATTTTCAAGGTCAGATCAATTAGCATTCTTGTTGCTGGGACTAAATTATCATAATCGTTTTTCTTTAGTGGGTTGGTCTTAAGCATAGGCGCTGGTTGTGTAGTTAAGAAATCCGTTTGGCGACCACGTTGTCTCAGTTTTAATCCCATTGCACGGCAACTTGGGCAAGTGTATTTTTCTTTTTATTATAGCCCCGGGCCCACCAATGCATTATGAGTGAATATGGTTGATAGAAAATCTGCGGAAGCCCTTGGTATGTCTGTATATATATATATATATATGTATAGCCGTACGAGTGGCTGTGTGATAAGTACCTTGGTTACCAACCACATTGTTCCGGGTTCAGTCCCACTGCGTGGCACTTTCGGCAAGTGTGTTCTACTGTAGCCTCGGGTCGACCAAAGCCTTGAGTGGATTTGCAAGATGGAAACTGAAAGAAGCCCGTCGTATATATATATGGGTGTGTATATGTTTGTGTGTCTGTGTTTGTCCCTACCACCGCTTGGCAACCGGTGTTAGTTCATTTTCGTCCCTGTAACTTAGAGGTTCAAGAAAAAAAGAATAGAACGATTGAATAAGAACCAGATTTTAAAGATATGCATTGTGGTCGACTAAACCCTTCAAGGAGCCCCCCACACCCAGCACAGCCGCAACTCAATGACTTTAACAATAAACAATAAAAGATAATTAGGGAAAGGGACTGCACCCTCTGACATTTACATGCTACCCGAGACCAGATATTAATCTATGTAACTAGTATTCTCTTTGAACAACTGTAATTTGGCGACAGCAGAAAGAAAAGAACCTGGACAGGGAGAGAATTCTAGAGGGTTAGTAAACCGAGAAGAAAGATCTGGTTATATTGATTAGTGTGTGGCGGGGAAGCAAAGTAAATGAGTAGAGGAGAAGTACGAGTGAGTCGAGTGGCAAAGTCCCACTCAACGAGCAGAGGGTCAGTATGGTGCCGGTAGATGAGACATTAGTTGGGGGACAGCCCTTATGTTGGTCAAATGTCAGACCATTTTATTAAGTGTTACCGATTAGTGAGATAGCATTTTATTTTGGATGCAATCTAGAATTTTGGTATGTGCATTATCATAGACTGTATTCACACATTGGCCAACATATGCACCGATGCTGCCTGCTTACTTTTCGTTCATTTTTTTCTTTTTTTTTTTTGTATTTTGTGCGATTGACTCTAATCTCACCACCTCAGAAATCACATACTTACTCTCTTCCTATTTCAACTTTTATAATAACTCGCAGATAACTACACACGGATATTTCTTTTTTCTTTCCTGTTATCTGTCTTTCAGCTCTATCTTGAGAAAAGGCATATGCTACTTTTTAAGTTATTGCTGATATTTTTTGTATTTACATTCATTCTACGATTAATCCACTCCTTATTCTTTGCTCGTGGAGGTAATCAAACCTATCTCATGCTTATTTCGTAATAATAATAATAATAATAATAATAATAATAATAATAATAATAATGATATTCAGAAAAATACATAACAAAAACACCAGGACTTACAAACAAATAACATACAGAAAATTGCTCTACTAGGCACTGCACACATCCTACGCAGAACTCTATCAATACAGTAACCATCAGAGCATCACAACAAATCACAGCACATACCCAAGGCACACAGAGCTGCGCTCGGTAGTGAAGTGAAAGCACGTTATAAAAATAAAACTACTGAATAATAATAATAATAATAATAATAATAATAATAATAATAATAATAATAATAATAATATAATAATAATAATAATTATAATAGTAGTAGTAGTAGTAGTAGTAGTAGTAGTAGTAGTAGTAGTAGTAGTAGTAATCATAATCCAATAGCAGATCCATGTTTCATCTCTTTTGTATTTATTTTAAAGTAATAGTGCTTTCTAATTCTAGTACAAGGCTAGAAATTTTGACGGAAGGTAGCAAGGCGATCACATCGACTCTTCCCAACTCAGTACTAGGCTGGTTACATTATTGAACCACTCCGAAAAGTCTACCACTTCGCGGCCTTAAAACTACGTGGGGTAAGGAGAGGAGATTTTATGGAGGTGCTAAAAACTTTTGTTGAAAAACAGTTGGAATATTATGTGTAGCACAAATACGTTTGATCCGTGAGTAGAAAAACAAAATCATAAATTTGTGCCTGAGAAAAGAATTTTAAGTGAATTGGAATTCTAGTAGATCGGGTCCAATTCTAGTAGAAGTTGTCCAATGTTTTATTTTCAGCCTTTTATAAACGCTTGTGCACCAGAGCCTGTCACACATTAAGCATATTACAATTAAGTAACCTGCTGAGTTCGACTACTCCACATTGATAAAGGGCAAATACCCTGAAACTAGTATGTGGGTGTCTGAACCAGCATGGTAAGCTGATGACACACAAAACTATTACCATTACAACCTTCAAACAGGAGAGGTCATCAGCTTCCCCATGCTGGTTCAGACAACCACAGACTAGTACATACTGGGAAGTCCCAAAGAATCGTTGCATTTTCTCCTTCAGTTACAGCCTCAGGGTGGTGCTAGTACCATTTATCAGCAGTTTTTGGTCATTCCAGGTGCTCCTAGCATTGTAACCATATAGTTATTATTATTATTATTATTATTATTTATTATTATTATTATTATTATTATTATTACTATGATTATCATCATCAAGGCGGTGAGCTGGCAGACCTCGGCTGAATTTGAACTCGACGTTGCCTTTTATCCTTTTGGGGTACCAGTTAAGTACTGGGGTTGATATAATCGATTTACTTCTTCCCAGGAATTAGTGGCCTTGTGCCAAAATCTGAAGACATTGTCATCATCATCATCATCATCATCATCATCATCATCATCTTCATTGTTATTCAAATGCCTTATTCATACTGCGTTTTTTCATTGCGCTAAGGGGCATAGCTCTGTGTGTCTTTGAGTACATGGAGTGGTGCGGTTTTGGTTTCATGAATTTTACCGTTTCGAACCTACCAAGTTAAAACACAGCCTGCTAGATATTGTTGTGTGAGACTACAAGTAAATAATTCAGTTCTATATTTAAGAGATGAGGAATTATGTACATTATTATTATATTATTATTTACAATTAACAGATATTTGTCCTCATCTTGTTGTTAACACAACATTTCGGCTGATATACCCTCCAGCCTTCATCAGGTGTCTTGGGGGAAATTTCGAACCTGGGTTCTCATTCCTAAGGTATTTTTAGAAGTTGTTGTTATTATTATTATTATTATTATTATTATTATTATTATTATTATTATTATTATTATTATTATTATTATTATTCAGATCACTGCCTGGAATCGAACTCGGAATCTTGAGGTTAGTAGTCTGCGCTCTTAACCAGTACACCATATGCCCGTTCTGTTGTGGAGCAGCCCTCTAGACATTAATGTGGGAAGAAAAACACATGAGAAAGAGAACATCTATGGTAAGGCTTTGCAAATCTAGTACCCAACATACACTTTTCTCATCATTCCTATTATTATTGGAGCAATAGGATACGTACAAATCTGTCTGGAGCAAATTATGGCTGAATATAGGTTCTTGGAGAGAGAAAGCGATTCCTTGATTCACACACTACAGAATCAAAATTAACATTAAATTAAAACGAGAACGATTACACGTACATTACAACGTAGATACACGTAGACATTCATGTACATATGAAATATATATAATGCATCCACAGGCACATAGAGAGAGAGAGACAGAGAGAGAGACAGACAGACAGACAAAGACAGAGAGACAGATAGCTAGATAGATAGATAGATAGATAGATAGATAGATAGATAGATAGATAGATAGATGGAAAATAGATAGATACATAGAGAGAAAGATGGATAGACAGACAGACAGATAGATAGTCAGTCAGAAAGAGAGACAGACAAACAGACAGACAGGCAGACAGACAGACAGACAGACAGACATACAGATAGATAGATAGATAGATAGATAGATAGATAGATAGATAGATAGATAGATAGATAGATAGATAGATAGATAGATTGATAGATAGATGGATATTAATGTAGAGAGGATAAATATGTAATTGATTAATTGGCTAATTAGTATATTTATGTAATGAAAAGACGAAACCACAAATTCAATGAAAAATGTATAATCTGGTTTTGATAATAACGGGCGACAACTTCGAACGTGTTTTAGCCTCTGTAGACAACTTTAGAAATATATAGTCTTCTCACTAATCATCAGATTAGCAATAAGTTCAGATTAAATTTATATTAATCATTCATACCTTTTCATCACTGCATAAATAATATTAATTAATCATATATTTTTCGCACTACATTGGATATACCGTCCCTAACTTGACTTTTAGTCTTTTGTACAGATGGAGCCTTGGATTCTTGGTGACTTGTTAATATATAGCCATAAATAAAGAAAGAATAGCAGCAGTTATCCTGTCGTATTTAGTAGATTGCATTAAATTCAGCGTTTTACTTTTTGCAATTGTAAGTTTTACTTTTGTGTTGATATACAATCACTCATTCCGAACGTAGCGAGAAAATAACAAACATCCAAAGTGTTTCATAGAATGTTTGCATGTATCTATCAGTTTCTACAAAAATAACTATTCTATCAATCTTTTGTAAATTTTACTACTGAAAAATCGCTCAATTTTGTTTTTATGTCAAATGCCTTTTTGTCATTTAGAAATAGTAAAATTTTAAACGAAACCAAACTTGATTAACGTACCAAGAAGAAATTTTAAATAGCTTAACGATAGTCGCAATATACTAGTCTTGTTCAGGCGTTGTGGAGAATTCGCTACAAGAGGGACGCATTTAGCAAGTTCCTCAAAATAACAATTTAGTTTATCTCGGCGTAACTTCTCGCTGTAATTACGCCATGACCTGCAAAAGAAAATTAAACAAAATTATGTTTTTGAAGTAGTTTATATAACAATTGGATAGGGTCAGTATTTTTATATTACATGTTTTAAATGGAAGCATAAGTTGACCTAAATAATATTTTAACCCAGAAAACTGATACACTTAGCAATTATTCAATTATCTTAATATTTTCTGTCGTAGATGAGACTCTGTATATTAAAAATAATGACACAGAAATATTGGTACCCATTTTATAGTTGAAATTTATGGAAAGACAAAAGACGGAGACAGGTGTATGAACAAGACGCAGGTGTATTAGTTTGACGCTCAAGAAAATGAATGTCTTTTACGTTTCGAGCCTATGCTCTTCAACAGAAAGGAATAAGAGAACTAAGCAGAGAAATAATTAAAAAATTTGTAGATTTAGTGGTCAAGCATGGCGAATTTCATACATTACTATGAAACTTTATGTATGTCTTTCATCTTTTACTTGCTTCAATCATTGGAATGCATCAATGCTGGGGCTCTCCATTCAAGGATTTAGTCGAACAGATCGACTCCACTTGTTACTTTTAAGTCTGGTACTTATTATATCGGCCCCTTCTGCCGAACCGTTAAGTTACAGGGACGTAAACACACCAGCACTGGTTGTCAAGTAATGTGGCGCCAAACACAGGTGTGGACCTTAAAGCTTTATCACTTAAAAACGCGTTTAAATGCTTCAAACAATGGTAGTTAGTGGGTGAAAGATCAGGAGAATATGGTGGGTGTGGTAAAATCTCGTATTCCAAGTCTGTGAGTTTCTGCAGTGCCATTTTTGCAACACGTGGCTTGACACTATCGTGGAACAGAATCGGGCCACGCCGATTCGCAAATGCAAGTCTCATTTTTTATAAGTGAGCATGCATTTCAGCGAGTTGATTGCAGTAGACCTTTGCTGTAATACTCTAAGTGCCTTCCAGAAAGCTGTAATGGACAACACCAATTGCAGACCACCAGACAGTCACCATAATCTTTTGCTGATGCAACATTGGCTTTGGGAAATGTTTGGGGAACTCATCAAGATCAAGCCATCGACCTGATCGTTTACAGTTATCATAAGGGATCCACTTTTCATCACAAGTGACTATTCGGTCAAAAAAAGGGATCATTGGTGTTTCGAAGAAAGAGGATCAAGCACACTTCATAACACCGAACGTTTTTGATTTTCATTGAGCTCATACGGTAACCATGAGCTTTTTCACCTTACCAATCTTCTGTAGATTGCGTGAGGCCATTGTAATACCGACATCAAGTGCCCAAGACATTTCTCTGACACTTTGGCGTGTGTTTTGTTCAACAATTGCTTTCAATTGTTCATTGTCAAGACTGCATGACCGTCCTCTACCTTCTTCATCTTCAAGGTTATCATCACCACTACGGAATTTCTGAAACCACCTTCGCACTGTGCAATCATTGGTGGACTCCTCTCCCCATGCTCTGTTGATATTGGCAGCAGCTTGAGAGGCACTGTACCCAAGCTTGAACTCATGAAGGAAAAGTAACTAAAGGTCCTTTTTTGTCATGTTCCCAATTAAGGGCGCCTATGCTTCAAGAATGTTCCCTGTCTGAAATAAGTAGAAAATTATTAAAGAGCATACATCAATAATTAAGTAAGTCAAAATTTACCTAAAATATAATTAAAATACTATGATAAAATTGCGCTTTCAAGCACAACACTTAGAGCGACCATTATTTTCGGAACAACCTAAAAATAAAGCATATTACCCTACCTCCGGTATTCGAATACTATTTTTCCAACTTGTTTCACATTTATGTGCTTGAGCGCCATACTAATACATTATTTGTTTGTACTCCACCTGCCTTCGTCTTTTGTTTATTTTCGTAAACCTTCCGTTATATATATATATATATATATATATATATATATATATATATATATACGCTTTTTATACTGTTTCCGTCCACCAAATTCATTCACAAGCCACTGCGCGGCCCTAAGCTATATTCTTTTATTCTTTTATATGCTTCTGACTCGAGGCTGCAGTCATGCTGGGGGATCACAATTTTACCAAAGTGCCGTGCAGTAGGAGTGAACGTAGAACAACTTGGTCTTCGCCATACAGCCATGCCTTCGCTGTACTTTATTTGATATTATTTTAAATATATTATTACTTTTTATATTTTCATATAGTTTATAACTATAGTTTATATAACCATTTTTGTAATTTTGTTTAAAAAATGACTCTTGCTTAGAAGGGCTTGCTTTGTTTTCTCAGACAAGTATTAACTTGGCGCCAAAGAACAAAAACAACATAAAAAACGACAATGAATTTCTAAGGCTCCTTTCTATTTCACAAGACAAAACATCCCGCTCCTTCCATTAACCTAAAAATATATATTCTCTGTCTTAATCCTATGCACGCAAAACTCTTCACTCTTCAACTCTGCCCTAAACACCCCGCACTTTTTCTATCTTAACCCTATACTCGCTAAGAGAAGGCGCCCGGCTTAGTGTGTAGGGTATTCGGCTCACAATCGTATGGTTGAGTTCGATTCCCGGCAGCACGAAGTGTCTCTGAGCAAGACATTTTATTTTAAGTTGCTACCTGTATTTCAAAAGACCAACCTAGTTACATTCTGTGTCACGTTATGGGTACGCGTTTCTGTGGAGTGCTCAGCCACTTGCTCGTTTATTTCACGAGCAGACTGTAACCCTCAACTGTTTTGCCTTTGTATAACCTACCACAGCTGTATGGGATGGAGTACACGCAATTTTTGGTCCTATTTCCTTCTATTTGTGGTTTTATCCGAATGAGATATTCAAGAGTAATACAACACTTCGCAAACATCTCCTTCGGGTAAAACCACCAATAGAAGGGAATATGACCAAAAACTGCGTGTGCTTCATCCCATGCAGCTACAAAGGCGAAACATGCCACCCCTCAAAATAAGGGAAGAGGAACATCGCAAAGCTGTGACACGAGGAGACATTGATAAATCGAGTACAGCTGATCATGAATGGAAAAATGAAGACCACCTCCACCTGTGGGATGAAGTTAAAATAATACACAGAGAAGACCACTGGAAAATACGAAAACTAAAAGAAACAGCACATATGCTAGGATACAACAACCTCCTGATTTTCCTCTCGAAGACGAATACTTGTTCCAAAACATTAGGATTGTCATCTCACTAAACTTCAGTAGAAGATACTACTGTTCTATTATTTTAATATTTTATCTCGTTAAGGCGGCGAGTTGTCAGAATCGTTAGCATGCCAAAATTTGAAGTCAAGATTTTGCCTCTATGACTTAACCCGCTTCTACCAGTTTTATTTCATGATAAATTAGAAATAAGATTCAATATATATGCATAAATATATTATAATATATATATTATATATCATATATATAATATATATATATATAATATTGGCTGCGTGGTAAGTAGCTTGCTTACCAACCACATGGTTCTGCGTTCAGTCCCACTGCGTGGCACCTTGGGCAAGTGTCTTCTACTATAGCTTCTGGCCGACCAAAACCTTGTGAGTGGATTTGGTACACGGAAAGTGAAAGAAGCCCGTTGTATATATATGTATATGTATATATATATATATATATATATATATATATATACATATATATATGAGTGTGTGGGGGGCGGGGTTGTGTGTCGGTGTTTGTCCCCCCAGCATCACTTGACAACCGATGCTGGTGTGTTTACGTCCCTGTAGCTTAGCGGTTCTGCAAAAGAGACCGATAGAATAAGTACTAGGCTTACAAAGAATAAGTCCTAGGGTCGATTTGCTCGACTAAAGGCGATGCTCCAGCATGGCCACAGTAAAATGACTGTAACAAGTAGAAGAGTAAAAAAGTATATACATATATATACATATATATATATATATATATATAATTAAAGAGTATATACATATATATACACACACTCACACACACACACACACATGTATTGCACGAAGTTTCCGTTTTCTCTTCATATTTCAATAATAGTTTAGTGCTTCTCGGGGCCGTTGCCTCATTTTGGTACAACGCTATTCTAAAAAAGGAAAAATCTCTGGTTAGTAAATTACCAGAATATCGCTTATATAGTTTCTTTCTAATTTTGTTACAAGGTCAACAATTTTGTGGTGTGGTGATGGTGTGAACGTCCATTACAACGACCCCAGGTAGTTTATTTTATTGACCATGAAAGGATGGAAGGCAAAGTCATCTGCGACGGCATTCGAAGTAATTAACTAAAACACGAAGAAACGCCACCAAACAATTTGTTTGGTTCACCTTATGTTATTTCATATGATATTCTTTTCTACTGTAGGCACAAGGCTCGAAATTTTTGCGGAGAGGGCTATTCGATTAGATCGATCCCAGTACGCAACTGATACTTAATTTATCGACTACGAAAGGATGAAAGGCAAAGTCGACCTCGACGGAATTTGAACTCAGAACGTAAAGACAAACGAAATACCGCTAAGCATTTTGCCCGGCGTGCTAACGTCTCTGTCAGTTCGCCGACTTTGTTATTGCATATAATATTCTTTTCTACTCTAGGGACAAGGCCCGAAATTTTGGGGAGGGGCCAGTCGATTAGCCCGACCCAGTACACAACTGGTACTTAGTTTATCCACCCCGAAAGGATGAAAGACAAAGTCGACCTCGGCGGAACTTGAACTCAGAACGTAAAGATAGACGAAATACATATTTCTTTACGCGGAATTTGAACTCAGAACGTAACGGCAGACGAAATACCTATTTCTTTACTGCCCACAAGGGGCGAAACACAGAGGGGACAAACAAGGACAGACAAAGGGACTAAGTCGATTACATCGAAACCAGTGCGTAACTGGTACTTATTTAATCGACCCCGAAAGGATGAAAGGCAAAGTCGACCTCGGCAGAATTTGAACTCAGAACGTAGCGGCTGACGAAATACCGCTAAACATTTCGCCCGGCGTGCTAACGATTCTGCCAGCTCGCCACCTTGCATGTAAACTGGGAATCTGGTCCACGTAACTAAATGAAATAAGACATTTAGAAGGAAGGGTATTGCCGAAACACACAACAAAGATGCTTGGAATTAATTTGACCTTCATGCTTATGAACTTCTGTATTTATATATTTAAAAATATATATATATACGCCACCGACCTCAGCCTGTTTGCAACTGAGCATCATCTATTCTGTTGTCTTATTTTACTTGTTTTTGTTTATCCTTCTATGTCAGCCCTTATGAAGCAGATTTATAGTCAAAGATGCTCCAACTGTGAACACGCTATCTTATTTTCAGATAAAATCTAAGCTGGGTTTTTTTTAATGTGCCTACACATATTTTAAAATGTTGCGCTGTTATTTGAGGTAAATTTCCTCAAGCATATATAAGCTAAATAATTGTATTGTAGATTTATAGATGTGTTGGTTTTGACTAGAGAAATTGAGTGGAAGCCAAATGTGAATTTTCTTACCTTTTATTGATAAACCCGTTTGTCGATTTAGGTTTTAATGATAGATAATTTGTGCCCAGAAGTATTTCATTCACTTCATTTGACTGGCTCATATTTTCTGAAAATTTTAGAAATTCTGTTAAATTAACAAGATATATTATAGTTTGTTAAATGTAGAAACAATATTTGATATAAACATCAAGAGACTTGAATTCTTGCCAACAGACAAATGACTGCATTATTCTCATTATATGACAAATTTCTTTTAGAAACTTATGAATATTTATTGGTGAAAACATATAATGACTTAAGTATCAATTTTATCTAAATTGGTAGATGCTGAAGGAATATATAAAAATTGACTTAACATGATTAAGAATATAGCAGAAAAGTGGCAATGATATTAAATTGACTAATAAAAAATGTTGTTGGCGCCTTTTATAAACTAATTCGATGAAGTCGAGTTATAAATACACACACATACATATACATACACATATGTGTATGTATATATATAACTATACGAATGTGTGTGTGTGTGTGTTGTGAGTGTGTGTGTGTGTGTGTGTAAACAAATAATGAGCAGAAAACAAGTGTTTTAGGATATACGCTCGCTTCTACAAAATGCCGAAGTATAGCTGGACACTGACGAAATGAAATGCATGATTGCATAATATCTATTTGCTTTGTAATTATTTCGACATTTTTCTGAGAAGAGCGAATGTCCTACGAAGCTTTGAATATCACATGTCTTCTGTTTATTATATCTTTCTATGACTTGGTTCGTACCTGCAATCCCGAGTTCGGGTCTCCGTGCCTTATTATACTGGCACTGGAGTGGATTGTGGACCTTACCACTGACACCGGCTTTGGCTGCATGTCACACTTCCTTGTGCCTTTTTCAGTTATGTATATATATATTATATATATGCATATATATATATATATATATATATATATATATATATATATAGATATATATATATGCATATATATAATATATATATACATAACTGAAAAAGGCACAGGAAGTGTGACATGCAGCCAAGCCGGTGTAGTGCCAGTATATATAATATATATAATATAATTATATATATATATATAATATATATAAACATATATTATTATATATTATATAATATATATATATATATAAACATATATATATATATAATATAATATATAACATATTATATCTATATATATATATATATAAACATTATAATATAATATATATATATATATATATATATATATATATATATAATAATAACTGAAGAATAAGAAAAGGGATATTGAAGTTAATAATGTTTATTATCAACATAAAATCGATCATTTTTTTCAGTTAAGCTTAGTGAAGTTAAACAAGTATTAAAATCATATTTCAGAGCTTAATCTCTTCAGGGGGAGAAAAAGATATACTCTTAGATATTTTTGTGTCTGCCGTTATGATTCAAAATACTAACACACAAAATATCCAAGGGTATATTTTTCTCCCTCTCCAAGTTTCTTACACTGTTCGATCCCCTGGACGTTAAAGAAAATGATTTAATTAGTTCGTTGTATGATCGTCTAATATATTGCACGTAGCGAGAAACTGTCAGAAGAAACAGGCGGATTTTATTGCTTTGATGAACTAATAAATCTATCTAGCTAGCAAGCTACAATTCACCAACTGTTAATCCTTACACATATTCTATCTCTCTTTTTTTTCATTCCCACTCCGTATTTTTTTTATTACTTACTCTTAATCCTTTCCGTGGAAGAATGTAGGCTATTAGAAACGTCAATGACTTTTCCGTCCTTTACGAATGTTTAACTAATACACCTGATTGCTGTTCCTACACCTGTCTTCGTCTTTTATTATTTTTTAAATAAATTTGGACTATACATGTATATGTGGAGGCAAAATGGCCCAGTGGTTAGGGCAGCGGACTCACGATCGGAGTATCGCGGTTTCGATTCCCAAACCGGGCGTTGTGTATGTTTATTGAGCGAAAAGACCCAAAGTTCCACGACGCTCCGGCAAGGGGTGGTGGCGACCCTTGTACTCTTTCGCCCTAACTTTCTCTCATTCTTTCTTCCTGTTTCTTGGGTAACGCTGCGATAGACTAGCATCTCGACCAGCTGGGGGGAACACATACGCCACAGAAACCAGGAAGCCGGGCCCATGAGCCTGGCTAGGCTTGAAAAGGGCGCATAAATAAATAATATATATATATATATATGTTTGTGTGTGTGTTTATATATATATATATATATAATTCAAATATAGATTATATTGGCCTCATAAAGGGATTGTATATGCCAAGGAAATACTGACTCAATGCCTAATATTTTGTGGGGAGGTTAATACTCATAAAATGATAGAGTTATATATAAACCATGGTTTATAAATCATGCAAGTGAAGAATAAGAAAATGAAGATATTGAAGTTAATAAGTGTTTATTATCAGCAAAAATTAAAAAAACCTCCATCATTATCCCTTACAGCTTAGTGAAGTTAAATAAGTATTAAAATCATATATCTGAGCTTCATCTCTTCAGAGAGATAAAAAAAATATAACCTTAGATATTTTGTGTTAGTTTTTTTAATCATCACGGCAGTCACAAAATATCTAAGTGTATATTTTTTCTACCTCTGATGAGATTTAGCTCAGAAACATGATTTTAATACTCATTTAACTTCACTAAGCTACAAGGGATAATGATCGATTTTTTGCTGATAATAAACTCTTATTAACTCCAATATCTTCATTTTCTTATTCTTCATTTGCCTGATTATAAACCGTGGTTTATATATAAACTTATTATTTTATGGGTATTAACCTCCCACCAAAATATTAGGTATTGAACCAGTATTTCCTTGGATATACAATTATATAATATATATATAATATATTTATAATATTATATATATGTATATATATATATATATATATATAATATATATATATATATATATATATAGTTCAAATTTACAAAAAAACGAAAAAGGAAGACAGGTGTAGGAGCAGCAAGCAGGTGATTAGTTTAACACTCGGGAAGAAGAACGGAGAAGTCGTTGACGTTTCGAGCCTACACTCTTCGACAGAAAGGATTAAGAGGAAGAAAAAGAAAGGAAAGGTAATGAAAAAAAAGGAGAGGGAAGAAATGTGTAGGGATTAACAGCTGGTGAATTGTAGATAGCTAGCTAGATAGATCGATAGATAGATAGAGAGAGAGAGAGGGAGGGAGAGAGACAGACAGACAGACAGACAGATAGACACATAGATAGACTGATTGATGTATTAGTTCATCAAAGCAATAAAACCGTCTGTTTCTTCTGAGGATTTCTCTCTATATGCAATACATTAGACGATAAGACGACAAGCTACTTAAATAATTTTCTTTAACGTAAGAAACGTGGAGAAGCGACGAAAGGAATCACTAATATAGAACAAATAAAATTTAATACAAATATTACATATATACACTACAAAATCCCCCCCAAAAAACGATTTATGAGTCTATAGCTCGGGTAAAACGTTTGATCCTCCTATTATATACATATATATATATATATATAATATCGTGTACATTAAAACACATTAAGAGGCTTCCATCATAGGAAAGCCTTGCGCTAGAAAGAGCAGTAAACAACTCAAACCCCTAATTAGAGATAAATCCTCGAAGGGAAAAGAAAAGTTCTTGGCTTTGGGCAAAAGGAAATACAGGAGAACCAGTTGATTATAATTTTTGTTTAGCATATTTCCCTCTCAAATTCATACACCTATTGCAGCGCTCCTTCAGTTTTTCTAGGCTCTATTAAAGAACTTGGAAGTTTTTGCTCCCAACCAGGCCTTTCGCAATACCTTTAAAGTCAGGAACTTTCCACCAGCCCCTAGTATATAATTATTGCTGCCTTGAACCGTGTATCTTCATGGTGTATTAAGAAACCAAGTGTTCTGTTAGTACACAAATGTATTGAATTCTAAGTCTTCCTATATTCCGGGAGCTACTATGCAAATACTCCCGCTCTTGTCATGGCCCATACGATATCACCAGCAACATTTTTACTGTCCAGAGACCTATGAATCATTGGGCCAATTTTCCGATTCCCACGACGCATAAATGACCGATATCACAGCATCCTTCTGGACAGGACGGCCAGTCACTTGCAAAGTTACTCACTTACAGCTGAGATGGACTACAACAACGTGAAATGAAGTGTTATGGTCAAGAATAGGACGTACCGTTCTTTTCTGTATTCAAAACTACGATCTTGCGATCGTAAGTTCCACACATCACCACCAAAGACACCTCTAAATAAACGAATTACTGATAAAATATTGATTTCAAATTCTGGCTCAAAGCCAGCAATTTCGGGGAGACGGTAAGTCGATTACATCGACCCCAGTACTCAACTGGTACATATCAACCCAAAAGCATGAAAGGCTGAGACGTACTCCATGGCTTCTGAACTCAGAACGAAAGGACGGACGTATTGTCGATAAACATTTTGCCCGACGTGCTAACGACTCGGGCAGCTCGCCGTCTTTATTACTAATAGCATATTGAAGATTATAACTTACCTGCGATCAAGATGAGAGCAGAACTGTATACAATCCTGTTTGATATTTAGTAAGAAATTGAAATCCCTTGAAACCTAAACTTAGTGGATATTTGTTACACGATAAAATGCTCACATTTTAGAGGTGATCAAATTGTCTGTTCATCACGAAATACAAAATTAATTACTTATTCTTTCCCAATTCAAGGCGCATTCGGTAAATTCAGGTTACAAGATTGCATTTAAACAAACTATTGGACACAATTATCTAAAAGGTGAAATCAATGATAACATATGAAACAGTTATTTATGTATGTATGAATGTGTGTGGTATGTATCTACACACACACATACAAATATATATATCTGTTCCAACCAATATAACTCTAGAATGTTTTCAACAACGAAAGCTAACAGCTGTCGATAATATCCTTAAACATCTTATCACTGTCTCTCTCTCTCTCTCTCTCGCTCTCCACACACACACACAAACACACTCTCACTATCCCCCTCTCTCTCACACACACATCAGTCATATACATATATATATATATATAGAGAGAGAGATGAGTGCATTAGCCCTTGTTAACAATTAACACGGACAAATAGATAAATAGTTACCAGAGTAGCAAAAAATCACACTAGTAAAGAGGCTGTAACTCTTTGTTTTAAAGGTAGAAACTTCGGGTTTACGTGGAATTTTTTGTATAATATAGAAATAAATAAATGGAGTTTAACGCAGGTATAATTCAAATATTTTTACTTCCGATATATGTTTCGAAGATTTCACTGATATTATTCAAAAGGAATAAATGGTGTAAAACAATATAATCTTCTCTGCAGGGAAGTGAAGAAATGAAACTCGTCAATAAGACATTTTAACAGAAAATGATGGATATGCATAGTGATTTACTGAACGCTATTAATATTGAGTGAAAAAACGTTATATGATACAACGTCAGAAGTAGCCTATAGAAAGAGGAGGGATATATTTTTAGTGAATGTTAAATATAAAAAGAAAATTAATGTTAAAATTATATATAATGATAGAGATTACTTACATGAACTAAAGGTGTGTTTTTGCCAATGTTTACATCGGTATGCATGCTCTATAACTGTGTTTACTAGGGGATTTAGAAAAAATAATGAAAAATAGTTCAGAATTACAGAGAAGACAGAATTTACAGAATTTACAGAAGCCAAAATATTGTGACTGGTGGCGCAGTATTATGATAACATAAGGTTTTGATTTATTAAATATATAATTTCGGCTTCTAGGGAACGTTTCATGATAACGAAGTGACAATGAAGACCAGCTCCGCTCGAGTAGGGATGAAAAACTTAATTATGAAGGCTTATACGAAGTTGATAAACCACTAAGGAAAAAGACATGTTTATTGTCTGGAGGTAAGAAGACAACCACAGAGAATAGCATAATTGTAATTCAGTTTTCTTGCTAAAGAATACTGTGGTGATCTTTGAGTAAGTATGAAGGGAACTTATCAAGAATGTTCCATGTCACACTCTGGTCTCAGTTACTCAAATAAAATGTGGCAAGTAGGTTCTTGGATTTTTCTTCTTGGACCTAGAAGAGTTCACATAAATAAACATTCCTTTGGAGTCTATGTATTTCCTCGATGTACCATCAAGTGGGATGAGAATCATTCCATAGGGTCCTGTATTGCGAAGGCTCAGTCTAATCAGTGTAGAGGTGTTCTAATTTAGTAACAGTATGCTGGTCTTTGAGAGGAACGTGCGTGGTTTTCGATTTTGTCGGTTGTATCGTACAATGTTGGATGTTAGCAATGCAAAAGTAACTTACTTTATCATTATGCATGTAACATGCTTGTAGCATCTACATGCGCATGGGAGGTGTTACATAATTAGGGATAAATGTTTCTAGATATGGCGACATCTGAGCAAAATGGTGAATAAATCATGCTATTTTCTCTCCGCTTATTAGTTTCCTATACAACAGCAACAGCAGCCGTTCAAGAATTTGGACCTGGAGATCTCCATTTCCAGCGACTTCGAGGGCCATCTCCAAGTGGTGTCGGGCGTCAACGAAGAGCCCTCGACTACAACAAGACGACCAAAGTTTTTTTTCCAAGGTCTGGGGTCTCCCGCCCCTAAGCCCTAGACCATCACCTAATCACCCTTACCCATCTTGTTGCTTAACAACAACAACAACAACAACAATAACAGCAACAACAACAGTAATACAAGAAAAACTTATTTCGTCTCTTACTACGATAAAGCGAATGATATTCGTTCTGTTAAAAACAGCAAAGTTGATCGCCTCGCCATGCAACCTCTTCACATCGTCATATGGATAACAAATCTCATTTCTTTTTCAATACTTATTATAACTTCTAAAATAAGATGAGCATATTACATATGCATATCTCCAATATCATTGTTTAATATAAGAGCTACAGGATTAATCGACGAGAACTACAGCTCCGTTGTTCTACCATTTTTAACTGGTTCTACAAACTAGCTCGTAAATTTACTTAGTTTGACATCAAACATTTTACTTTCATACTGAGATGCTGCTCACTCAAATCTCTTCGCTTCAGGAAACAATTCACTAAGATGAACTACCTTAGTATTAAATTAGTTACGAGGAGAACTGTTGGGTCAAAGAGAAAAGTAACCCCGTATTAACGTTCCAATGGGGAGTTTTGAAAGTAGATGCACTCGAAGATTACATTGGACACCTTCACAAAGAAAACAGCTTCGGCATGTACAGAGACGATGAGCTGAAAATTTTAAGTAGTCTGAACGCTAACATAACAAATAGATTTTGGAAGAAAGAGAAATCTTCAATGATTTCGGTTTCAGAATTACTACTATCACCACTCTAACTACAGTAAACGTCTTGGTTGCTATATTAGACTTTACTGCAGGTAAATAGTATCCCTGTAGAAAATACCTAATGAGGTAACAGTATATATTAGCAGGAATTCCACTTACTCTTTCTTGCTATACCTAGGAATTTAGCGATCTATAACATTCTACATGGAGCATTACCAGATGTGTCATTGAATGTTCAAACTTCGAATTCTGATGCGATACAATAAATTTAGCTAATTATAAACATCTATATATTGTCTGAATCAACCTTTACCTTTAAGATCACTTTAAATGCACATACACTCACACACACACACACTTACACACTTCTCGCACTCATACACTCACACACAGACATACATACAACGCACATCATTATGTATTGCTATTAAAAATAAACTCAATGGTAGTTATAAACAATTAGTATTAGTTATAGTAATAAATGTATAGTTAAATTTCTTTAACTATTCTAGTATTTCCATTTCACTGTTCTCTTTCTGCATCTTTCTGTAGCCCTTTATTGCTTTCTTACTCTCTCTCTCCCTCTCTCTCTTTCTCCCTCCCCCATCTCTCTCTCTCCCTGTGTATTTTGTTATCTTTCATCTCACTATCTATCTCAACCTCTTTTGCCTGTCTCTCTCATTCCCTTCGACTTTCTCTCTTTCTCCCTCTCCACTGTCTCTCGTTATCTCTCTCACTCTCTACTATCATACTCTCTTTATCAAAGTTGCTTCTTCTGTCCTCATCAGCTCTTTCCAATCAGCATTGTATTTTCCTCTTTCCGCTGTATTCTGCAATTTATCTTATTTCCTCCTTCCACCCCACTCACAATCACCATTCCAACATTAAACCAAACTAAGTACCAAAAAAAAAAAAAGAAAAAAGAAAGAAGAAAAGAAGAGATAAAAGAAGAAGAAGAACGTCTGCCTTTTTATTTCCTAGCAGGAATGCAGCTCATCAGAAATAATCTCTTACAGTTAGAAATGAAAGATATTTTAGAAATTTGCCCGTAAAGAAAATACTTGTTCTCGAAGACTCGAAACTCGAACAGTTTGAAAGAAAATTTTAATAATGATGGAAAAAAAAAATTCTAACAGAGAAACAGAAAGAAAAGTAACAAATACATATATACATACATACATATATATATACATATATATATATATATATATATATATATATATATATGACGATCAATACATACAAATATATAAAAATAATATTGCTTGATAGCAGTGGGTGAGCTGTTGGTGAACAGTGGGTAATGCCTAATCCAATTTATGATTCTGGTTAAAAGAAATAGTTTGGAAGTGAACTGATAATGAATATCTGAGAGTGCTATGCTACACCTGCGCTGGAATAAAGCTGAGATTGAAATTTCCTTCGTGGATTTATCATAATGTATCAATTGTTCACAATATCTCAATTCCCTTGATTACATTTATCTTTGAGAAACACGATGATGACACGTTTCTTATTTGATTTTCCTCGGGAACTTGTGATTGGGTGCAATTTTCTTAGTCGATATATACTCTGCGGGAAAACACACGTAAGCTGATAGCTTAAAAATGAAAGAATTAGCTGATATTACTTTAAAATGATGATGAGTTCGTAATTTAACAAGGAGAAAGGGGAGAGAAAAGAAAAGAAATAAACAAAAACGGAAAATGAAGAGTGTATTCTCAAAATTTATTAAAGATTATTACGTTTTTATTTAACGATATTCTTCTGTGATAAAACTTTTGTTTGTTAAAAGTTATAATTATAATACCTTTTGTTTAAGTGAAAGGTTCCAAATTCAAAACGGTTTTTGTCTAATTCCTGCCGTCTTTAATAATATTAGAGGTGTTTAGAATCCATATTTGAAGAGTTCATAATTTTCTTAGGAATATTAGTGGTAATTATGAACTCACCACAAATGGGGATCGAAAGCGAATCACTGCTTCAATATAACAATTGGAAAGATAGCTTCGTTTTCGCTTGTTGTGTATAAAGCATTACAGATTTACACACACACGCGATCACGACGGCGAGCTACGGATATGCTAACCCTACAATTTATTTACACATTATTTTCAGCAATTTTATAGTACTTCTGCATCTGCATTACATTATAAGACATACATACATGCAAAGTGGTGAGGTGGCTGAAGCGTTAGCACGTCGAGCAAAATGCTAAGCGGTATTTCGCCCGCTTTACGTTCTGAGTTCAAATACCGCCGAGGTCGACGTTACTTTTCATCCTTTCCGCATCGATAAAATAAGTACCAGTTGAACACTGTGGGTTGATGTAATCGAGTTAAGCCCTCCCCGAAATTGCTGGCCTTGTGCCACAATTTGAAACCAATATTTTTCAGCACGTTTTAAATGTATTGTACTTATGCACTACATTATTAGATACACGTAAAGGCAGCAAGCTGGCAGAATCGTTTGCATGCCGGGCGGAATGCTTAGTGGTATTTCGTCTGCCGCTACGTTCTGAGTTCAAATTCTGCGGTGGTCGATAAAATAAGTACCAGTTACGCATTGAGATCGTTGTAATCGACTTAATCCCCTCCCGTAAGCTGCCCTTGTTGCAAAAATTTGAAACCATTATTTAATTTAAGGCGGCGAGCTGGCAGAATCGTTAGCAGGCCGGGCGAAATGCTTAGTGGTATTTCATCTGCCGTTACGTTCTGAGTTCAAATTTGCCTTTCATCTTTTCGGAGTCGATTAAATAAGTACCAGTTACGCACTGGGGTCGATATGATCGACTTAATCCGTTTGTCTGTCCTTGTTTGTCCTCTCTGTGTTTAGCCCCTTGTGGGTAGTAAAGAAATAGGTTATTGAAGAGACACACACAGTAGTGCACGAGATAACAAGAATGCGTCTGGCAACTTGAAGATCCACCCACCACACGCGATAGACTGGCGGTTGCATGGGCGCGAAAGCTACGTTGTTATCCTCATTCTGTAAACGGTGGCTTTTAACGGGTGGAGAGCTAAACCATCCTGGTGTACAAAGGATTCACAATCTAGACTAGAGTTTGAAAGTTTACCACACCATAGTGTGTTACACCATGGCTCCTCTGCTTTGTGGCAGAAGTAGGAAGAAAGAGTGAGAGAAAGTTGTGGTGAAAGAGTACAGCGGGGTTCATCACCACTCTCCGCCAGAGCCTCGTGGAGCTTAGGTGTTTTGCTAAATAAATACTCACAATGTCCGGTCTGGGAACCGAAACTGCGTTCTTACGACTGCGAGTCCGCTGCCCTAACCACTGCGCCATTGCGCCTCCAATGCTACTGCTGTTGCTGCTACTGCTGCAGCTACAGTTAATGTTGCTGCTAATTTTCCTCTTCCTCCTCCTCCTTCTCCTACGGTAATAATGATGACGATGACGGCGACCACGATGGAGGTGGGGCCTTCATGTGGTCATTAGAAATTGCTGTTAGGAATAGCAGCCAAATACCCTCAAATATACCATACGGTTTAATAAAAGAAGCAGACATTAAATTATACAGGTTCTGATATTAAAATATAAGACGGTCACAACTGGAACAGCATTTCACCATTAATCTACTTGAACAGATCTCGACCAGAGAGTGAACAATAATAACAACAACTTCAACACCACCACCACCAACAACACCACCACCACCACCACCTACTACTACTATTACTACTACTACTACTGCTGCTGCTGATGCTGCTTACACAATTTAGTAGAATTGTAACTTATCTGCTCGGTCGTACGTTCTTATCGTTCAAAACATGTCTAAAAGTTTCCCTTACTCGTGAACCGGGTCATTTGATAAATCTTGCTCTTCGGGTTATTCCTGTCTGGTTTAGATTACGAATATTCGTTCTCTTGTTATGTGAGAAGATATTGAACAAGAAATAAAAATGGAATAGAATAAAATAAAATAAAATAAAAATAAAATAAAAAGGGGTTTGTAAAATGTAAACATATGAGGAAAGAAGTTATCTGTTTTGGCAGAATATTTTTAGTGATGTATTATGATTAACTAGTTCAAAACGCTGAAAATATTCCAGCCATATGGGTTTATTGGAGCTTAAAATATTTCGAAACTATGGGTTGCGTTATGTACGGAAACTGAATACCTAGAATCAATACACACGCACGCACACGCACACACACACACACACTTACGCATATACATTATGTTTTTTTTTCAGTAGTCAAACACGTATAGTAGTAAACAAATGAACGGAAAAACATATTAAATGAGCTGAATGCATTTAATGAACAAACCCAGGTCACCAATTACTCATCGGTTATCGGCCAAACTGTCGAGCGCAATTGCTGGGAATTTCGGGGGTGAGGTGGAGGTGTTAAGTCGGTTACACCAGCCCCAGTGCTCAACTGGTTCTTATTTTATCGATGCTGGAAGGATGAAGGATGAAAGATGAAGAATGAAAATTTGAACTCAGAACGTAAAGACCGACGAAATGCCGCTAAGCATTTTGTTATGTTTGATAACGATTCTGTCATTCGTTGCCGTATGTAGTAGACACTATAAACTTTCTGATGAGCGGGATGGTTGCGATTGCTCATATTCCTTCAGGTCGTTCGGTACTGATTTTGAGATAAACTAACTCAATGATAAAGACAAGAGTTTTTTTTTTTGTTCCTTCTCGAGCCATACCTGGCTCATTAGGGCCAGTTTCCTAGTTTCCTTGGCGTATAGGTCTCCCACCTGGACGGGATGCCGGTTCGTCGCAGGTGAGCTGCAAGATGCAGGAGAAAAGTTGTGGCGAAAGAGTCAGCAGAAGTTCGCCATTACCTTCTGCCGGCGCCGCATGGAGCTTAGGTGTTTCGTTCATAAACACACACATCGCCCGGTCTGAGATTCGAACCCGCGATCCCTCGACCGCGTCCGCTGCTCTAACCACTAGGCCATGTGCCTCCATGGCGACAAGAGTATCGATTTCTTAAATTCTGAAAAACAAAGAAAATATTTTTCAATGAGAAAAAAATGAGAGTGATTTTGAGGAATTCAGTGTTTGAGATAGTGGGTTCAAAAGAGAGTTTGACAGAGAAAGGAGATTGCAAGTTAGAGAGAAAGACATCGTGAGAATAGCCTTTCTACTCTGGGAAAACGGCTCGAAATATTTGGGGAGGGGACCCAGTCAATTAGATCGGCCCCAATACGCAACTGGTACTTAATTTATTGACCCCCGGAAGGATGAAGGGCAAAATCGACCTCGGCAGAATTTGAAACATCGTGAGAGTATTTCAGAGTTTGGGGCAGAAATATCAGGCGCCGGTACGTGCGTGTCTGTGTGTTCGTAAGGGCAGCAGTTGCGAGCTTGAGCAAGACACCGTGTTTCACATTTGCTCCAGTCCACTCAGCTAGCAAAAATGAGTCGTGATTCAAAGGGCCAGCCTTGTTACATTCTGTGTCACGATAAATCGCCCTGAGATCTACGTTAAGGGTACGCTTGTCTGTAGAGTGTTCAGCCACTTGCTCGTCCTTTTCACGAGCAGTCAGTTCTGTGGATTGAACCAACTGAAACCCTCGTCGTCGTAATCGAGAGAGAGAGAGAGAGAGAGAGCGACAGAGAGAGCGGGGAGAGAGACAGACAGAAAGAATAATATAGAGAGAGAGTCTAAGAAAGTGAGAATCTGAGAGAAACTGAAGAGGGAAAAGAGAGAGAGAGAGAGAGAGAGAGAGAGAAGAGAGAGAGAGAGAGAGAGAGAGAGAGAGATGGCTGTGGAAACGCCAACATGACTTTTTATGTTACTCATACAGCCTCTAGATTATTTTCTATTTACACCGACTGAAGGGATCAAACTCTGCCCATGAAGACCATCAGAATTATCCTAGAATTCTAGGTCAAACACGAGCATCAATAAAAATCTGAGTAGTAGGATCCGCTAGTCTGAAGGATGGCCACGGTCCTAAGCTTTATTCTCACATTGTTGCTTTAGAGTCGGTAAAGGGCAAGATATACTTGAAGGTGGCAGAAAATTGAAGTTTCAATAGGATGTGATGAAAGAAGAAATAAGCGCTGAACAGGATTTATACTGAGTTTGCTATTGTGTAGATTATGATTATGATGATGCTGGTCATTATTCAAAAAAAAAAAACTGAAGTGGGGAGGGGAAGGTAATAAGGCAAAGATGGTAACATTCCTGGTAGTGTTGTGTATATGTATTTCATAGAAATGGAATTTGTATATTTAAAACAGTTTATAACAGTATATTCCAAGGTAATCTAAACACAACACAGGCTATTAATAAACATGAAAACTATGAAGACTTGAAGCTGGAACTTCCTGCTGAATACTGTATCTAGATCTCTTAATTCTAAACATATTCTTCACTGCTTCCTCAAGTATTGGCTTTAAAACTATAATAAATAAATAAAAAAAAAGACACGGCAAGAAAATTCTGATACATAACAACGTTCATTGTGTTTAGTATCCTTTCAAAGGAACTTATAGTAACATAGCTACTGCTGATATCTCTTCCTTTCCCCTTATCTCAGCATTATCGTAAACATTATCACTGCTTCTACCTTATCAACACTGCTTTTAGCAACTCGACGGTTATTAAGGCCACAAACGCCACCATCGCCACCACTACCGCCAATACGACCGCCATCGCTAACGTTTCTTTCCCAGTATTTCTAAACTTTTAAAATGTTATTCATTTGTTTATAAAATACCCAGTTGCGTAAGCTGAGATTACCTGTCTCCGGGGAAAAAACATGGTATGGCAAAAACTTTCCTTATATGTCGGCTATCCTTTTGATCGGGTAAGCCTCGCTAGTCAATAAAAGTCAGTAGTCGTCATTAAAAGACAGTTCTGTTCCTATTCCGTCAAGCGTGTAGAAAAATTCAGTTTCCCAGGATTGGTGGCGCCAAGCCAATAACAAAATAAAGGGATTCAAGCACTTTAAAGAGTAAGATGCTTAATATAGGAGAAAAATCACCGAAGATAGGAAGTGACGTTACTATGTATTAATGTAAGCTGAAGTATTTGTGAACTTTGTTTTAAACGTGGTGCTTAAACAAATTCGAAACCATTGTTAATATTGGCCCAAGAGGTTTTGTGTCAGACAAAATGCTTTGAAGTATTTTGTTGTGGGTATTTCGGTTCTTAGTTCTAATCGCGCTGAAGTTAACAATTGTTTTTCAGTATTACCATAGAATAAAATAAAGGAACTGTCAACTATTGGCGTGATTTAATCGACTATACCCACTTCTAAAGGACAACGAGTTGGCAGAACCTTTGGCATGTCGGAGAAAATGTTTAGCGGCATTTCTTTCGGCTCTAAGTTCAAATCCCGACGTGGCTAACATTGCCTTTTACCTCTTCGGGCATGATAAAATGATGTATCACTCAAATATTGGGATCGATGTAATCATCTTGTCCCCTCCCTTCAATATTGCGGCCTTAAAATTTCCAACGGACCAACATCTGCTTCAGAGGGATTGGTGTGATCTCATCACTTACAAACCACGAAAACCAAATAACCGATCTTATAATTCGTAGGGCTCAGGAAAAAACCCTACCCTAAAGAGTTTGACTTGCCCAAGTTTGATATCAGTTTCAATTTATATCATTACAAATCTTGTTAAGGCAGCAACCCGACAGAATCGTTAGAACGCCAGACTAAATATCTGTCGGTATTTCGTCCGCCCTTATATTCTGGGTTCAAATTCCGGTGAGACTGACTTTGCCTTTCCCCCTTTCAGCATCGATAAAGTAAGAACCAGCTGATTACTGGAGTCAATGTAATCGACTACCCCACGCCGAGCGTTTGCGAGTCCTGTTTCAAAAAAAGAAAGTATTATTACAGATCTTGATGAGGTCATAATAAAACAAAGGTGAAAGGTCACTAAGCCTCGAGACTGCAAATCGGTTTCGAACTTTTCTTGGAGATATTTTTGAGTTTCATTGCTAATAATTATCTCAACGTGAAGGTATGAAAACCGCAATCTCTCATTTCCTTCAAGTCTACTTTGTGAATTGTATGATACTATTATAGTTGGTTTTCGTGGGGGAGCAAAGGTCCTGGCCTATTATGAACTTGGAATATACAGGCCCAAAACTACAAATACCAACACACTCTATCGCTTCTGCAATGCTATCAGTTTATGCGCACACGCACGCACGCATACGTATGTATATGTATGTGTGTATGTGTGCGTATGTAAGTGAGTGTGTGATATTAATGACACCTTTAAAAATTACAACAGCTTTTTAATTAAGTAATGTTATATATTATATGACGAAAGTAGGTCTTGGAGCGTGTAGGAAGTCACGGATCACAGAAAATGTTGCTTACAGCAACGAAGGAACTTTGACGGACAACCAAACACCTGATTAACTGTTTGCTTAATACGTTAAACAAACGATCAATAAGTTACTCTAACCGATTGACTAACAATAAAGAACTGATACCGAACCAGTGCGTGTGTTATTGTTATTATTGGCGTAATGTCTCTCCGAAGACACAATAAAATTTGATTCAACACACAAATACAAAAAGGAAATTGCATATAAATGTTTTTAAGAAAGTATAATTCAACAAACATGGTAGAATTTCAAAATACTTTGTAGTATTCGGTTTTCTCTTTACATTTACGGATGTCGAGTTTACCATACATCTTTGCAAAATCAATAAAATATGCACTTAAGGCGACTAGCTGGCAGAAACGTTAGCACGCCGGCCGAAATGCTTAGCAGTATTTCGTTTGCCGTTACGTTCTGAGTTCAAATTCCGCCGAGGTCGACTTAGCCTTTCGAGTTGATAAATTAAGTACCAGTTACAGACAGGGGTCGATGTAATTGACTTAATTCCTTTGTTTGTCCTTGTTTGTCCCCTCTATGTTTAGCCCCTTCTGGGTAATAAAGTGTACCTATATGCAATCAGTGTACCTGCAAGAAAAGGCTGTCAAATTTACCTGAAATTTAAAACTGGTGCAAACATGTATCCGTAGCTAAGAAACTAGCTTTGCAAACGTGATTTTGGCTTTCATTACTGACGACAAATGTCTTGTGAATCAGTTTGGTACGCAGAAATCATAGTGTGTGTGTGTGTGTGTGTGTGTGTGTGTGTGTGTGTGTGTGTTTGTGTGTGTGTGTATGCGTGTGTGTGTGAGTGTGAGGGTATTTATAGTGAGTGTATAATGATATGTGGAAATTGACGATTTCAATCTGTTATCAGCATATTGGCATGGAAATAATCTTTTCTTTTGCCCTTGTTTATAAGTTGTTTATAATTTTAACCTTTAAAGATATTTCAATATGCTGCCACTTTTTGAATAAGTACTGGGGCTGATTTCTTCGCCCCCAAATCACTTCAAGGCAGTGCCCCAGCATGGCTGCAGTCCAGTGAGAGAAACATAGCAAAACATAAAATATAGCTTTTTGGATAAAAGGGAGATTACCGTGAGGCTTAGTTCTGCTTACACAGAACTTAACGTCGGTCACAATTAATTTGCAATAGGAGACACCGGAAAATTAAGAAGCGTTCGAAGGCCATGGATACAGCTAACTTCTTCCGATCCAAGTAAACCTTCCTTTTTTATATATATCTTCTTTCATCTGTTTAAGACATTGGACTACAACCATGCTGGAGAAGCACCTTGAAGTGTTTCGTCGAAGAAATCGACCACAATACATATTTTGAAGTTTTGTATTTATTCTATTGTTTTCTTTTGCCGAACCACTACGTCACGAGAACGTAAACAAAACAAAATCAGATGTCAATACAGGAAGCGGACACACACACACAATAATGACGACAAGTTACAGATATTCTCACCCTACAATTTAATTAGACACTGTTTTTCAGCAAAATTATAGTACTTTTGCATCTGCAATACATTATAATATATACGTAAGGTGGTGAGCTGGCAGAAGCATCAGCACTCCGGCAAAATGCTGAGCGACATTTCGCCCGTCTTTACGTTCTGAGTTCAAATGCCGCTCAGGTCAACTTTGTCTTTTATCCTTTCGGGGAAACATTTCATCCTTTCCGGTCGATAAAATATATACCATTTCAACATTGAGGGTTGATGTAATCGACTTAACCCCACTCCCCGAAATTGCTGGCCTTCTGCCACAATTAAAAACCAATATTGTTCAGCACATTTTAAATGTTTTGTACTTATGCATTACGTTTTTAGTAACACGTAAAGGCGGTGCGCTGGCAGAATCGTTAGCACGCCGGGCGAAATATTTGGCGTTATTTCGTCTGCCGTTACGTTCTGAGTTCAAATTCCGCCGAGGTCGACTTTGCCTTTCATCCTTTCGGGGTCGATAAATTAAGTACCAGTTACGCACTGGGTTCGATATAATCGACTTAATATCTATGTCTGTCTTTGTTTGTCCCCTCTGTGTTTAGCTCCCTGTGGGCAATAAAGAAATAAGAATCGTTAGCACGCCGGGTGAAATGCGTAGCACTACTTCATCTGCCGCTACGTTATGAGATTAGAATAGAGAAATATGGCATGAATAAGCTTGGCTTCAAATCACAACAACGGTTTCTGTGCATTAGTAACACCTATCAGTTGCTGAGTTTTCCATAACATACATATTATATATATATATATTATACAAACATGATCCAACAATAAGTGTGAACCCGCACAACATCAGGTAAGTGGCTTTGAAAATACTACTGGATCACTTGGAGCTTCCCAAAGTCATATTGTTTTTATTGCATTCTCTTGATACAGGTAGATAACATGTAGATTCAAATAGACACAAATCTCTCTCTCTCTCTCTCTCTCTCTCTCTCTCTCTCTCTCTCTCTGCATATATATATATATATATATACATTATACATATATATATATATATATATGTGCATACATATATATAAGCGATCACCGTACATTGACTACGGTAAATAGTCTAATGCTGGGGATATAAGCCCTCGACGGAAAAAGATAGGGTTTGCCGTACGCATGGGACTTGAACCCATAAAGTTATGTATATCTATCTATCTATCTATCTATCAATATATATATATGTATATCTATATATATATATATATATGTATATCTATATATGTATATGTATGTATGTATGTATGTATGTATGTATGTATGTATACGACGGGCGCTTTCATACAATTTCCGTCAGCCAAATTCATGTGTTAGTCGACCTAGAATTAGAGTAGAAGACATTTGCCCAAAGTGCTGCGCAGTGAGACTGAACTCGAACCTACGTGACTGCAAAACGAGTTTCTTAACCATACAACCATGTCTATATCTGCATAATGATAAAAAAGCAATTAGTGTCATCACAGAAAACAGAAACAACTGGAATAGTAAAATATTTAGATTTTATTCACACTATTTACAAGTGGTCGTATACACAAGCACGCACAAGCACATACACACAGGCATAAATATATGTATTGGAATCCGCTTATTATGATCACTGTGGGACGGAGCCATTTAGATAACAATAGCATACTGGCCAAATTAAACATTATCCTGAGCGTGTTTGGGAGGCAGTAACTTTGATTGGTAACATTACCCGTTATTACAATAAGCGGCTTCCACTACACACACACACACATACATACACACACACACACATACATGCACATCGTGTATCTTGGGAGATATGGTGTACCTTGGGAAGGTCATTACGCCAATAATACCAAAAGCATGCACGGTCACAGTTCTACTTCTTTATTGTTAGTCAATTGGTTGATTAACAATAAGAAGCGAAACTAAGCCAGTGCCTATTCTTTTAATCTTTTATTCTCTTACTTGTTTCAGTCGTTTGACTGAGGCCATGCTGGAGCACCGCCTTTAGTCGAACAAATCGACCCCAGGACTTTGTACTTTTGCCGAACCGCTAAGTTACGGGGACGTAAGCACACCGACATCGGTTGTTAAGCGATGGTGGGGGTACAAACACAGACGCACAAATACATACACACACATACATATACGACGGGCTTCTTTCAGTTTCTGTCTACCTAATCCACTCACAAGGCTTTGGTCGGCCTGAGGCTATAGTAGAAGACACTTGCCCAAGTTGCCATGCAGTGGGACTGAATCCGGAACCATGTAGTTGGGAAGCAAGCTTCTTGCCGCACAGCCACGCCTGAGCCTGTATTTATTTTGATAATGACCTTCCCAAGATGCAACAAGATTCGTTTCAATGCACGAGTTCTCATACAGAACCTTGTAAACCAAATACAAAAACGAAGTGTACATGTATGTGTGTGTGTGTATAATACTGTCTTGCTTTCAATCGGTTCTATTTTTAGTCTTTTTTTTCTATATATAAATATAAATAAAATTACGTGGTAGGTGAAAGAGAAGTGTTGTGTCAGTATGTGGTGAAGTATGTTATTACGCATGCGCAATGCTGCTAGTCTTCAAGACCGTTTTTACGCGATACAATAGCAGTATAGTTTCATCCGTTTGTTCCTTATACAATCTGATTGGTTACCGTATCGGTTGATTCGGCTTATTTCTCCATAGAGACTAATATCAGTGTTGCTTTTGTAGTTCACTGAGGCTTCAAACAAAGATAAACCAGGGACTGTTTCAACAACAACAGTGTAAGTACCCTCTTCCGGTTCCTGGTGTTTCAATAAAGACGCAAAGAAACCATTTTCTTCTCTTAGACTTGCATGAGGGACAATTTTATCGCTGCTTTTAATACTGTTCAGTTTTAAATTGCTACATATGCCTCTCCAGGGTTGGAGAAGAGAATTAATTTTGTCAAGAATAAACTTGGCTATAGAGCGACTCACATTATTTTCTGTTGTGTTTAAAGGTTTTATTTTATAACATGGACAGTAGTTTTCACTAATGCCAGCATCTGCACAACTCCTTTGCTTACTGATTCTGCTAAATAAACTCACTCCTTTTGTCGATGCTAATCTCTTTGCATTGTTATTTTCGTAATCAGTTGACAGAATATCCTTCAACGTTTGATGGAGATCATACGGACTTGTAAGTCTTTTAGTATTAGCGAGCAGATTAGCTGCTGCGCTTGGATAGTCTCTTTTGAAACCTTTGGGTATTGTCATTAAAAAAAGCGGCATTCTTTCTTCAATGCGTCCAATTAACGTATGGCGTATAGAATCGAACCTGTGTCCATGATCACTCATAAAAATCAAAAAACTGTTATCTAGTTGACCATTATCCTTTAAGGATTTTAAGAAATTAACAAAATCGTTGTCAGCCAACTGTACAATGTTTAAATGACTATGACCAAGTTCTGTTAACCAGGAATATCCAAACCGGGGTGTTTTTTTGTATTTCATTGTGAAATATTTATAATAATTCATCAAGACAACATGTTTGGGAATATTTCCGAAGCAAAGGGTCGAAGACTTACTAAGCTGGACTTCATGATTCTCCAGCATTAACAAGAAGGGACTGATAAACTTATTGCTAGGGTGAGTGTCATCCAAAGCAAGCCAAAACGGTCGCATATAATGATCAGTTGGTTGCTGGTTAAAACCTTTTGATAAATAGTTAAAAATACCCAGTAACGGTTCGTCCTCTGCAAACATCGTGATGTAACCGGCATCGGAAAAGTTCTTCCATAACAAAGGGTAAGAATCATAAAAATGATATGAGGGATCTACATAAGGTAATTTCGACGACTCTTCATAAGGATGCATCCCTGTGAGTAATGGCACCATGTTCGGGAAAGTGTTATCTCCAACTTTGGTGTAACCTTGAAAATCAAACGCCCCTAGTTCTTGGGTGAGATACTTATAGGTTTTCGGAAGCATCCTCAAACAGTTTAACCTGGAGACAGAATCGACCCCAAATATAAAAACATTATACTGTTTCCGAGGGTTTGACCTTTTTTTAACTTTTTCATTTGTGATATTTGTAGGGAAAATATGAGCGTGTAGATTGCTGTAAGAGGAACCAGATTCATCCGCGCATGTAATACGGAAGAAGTCAGAAGGTATGTCCATGGGAAAAACCACTGTCCGGGCAGGTTGGTATAGGATATGATCATCATCATCGTATCTGTTGATAACATTGTACACACAGTATGTCTGATTTCGGTGAAATCCAAGAAGACGACCAGCTGTCCAATTCAAATGTACTCGACCTTTGTTGTCAAGGTAACTGAAATCGTTGTTCTTAGAACATTGTAACGGACTGAGTTTACGGATGAATTGTTTTATGGATTCATCAAACGGGTCGATGTTCGGCAAGACACATTGGCCCGTTGCTGATTCATATTTGTCGAAGTTTTGGAGATAGCTGGATATGTAGTACCACGGTAGAGTTAGGCAAAGTACGATAACAAATAATCTTTTCCGTATCGTAAATCGTGTGTAGCGATTCATGACACTTGAACAATTCTGTGCGATACCATCCTAGCATGAGTTGCTGAAAGAAAAGAAGAACAAAAAATTAACAGAACTATCACACTAACAAGATTACTTAAATGACACAAACTAAAGCAATATTTAATAACCAGTTTTTTTTTTGTATTTTTAGATATTTTAGATATTCAGATTTTCAATAAAAATCATATATTTTTCTAATTCAGCTCAGTAATAACGTCACGCGCGCGCGCGCACCTATACGCATGCATATATCTGCATATACATACATTATACGGTTCAAAAATATACAAAACAAAAAACAGATACATGTGATTGAGCAACTAAGAGGGTGTATAAATTTAACACTCGGGAAAAATGGTAGAAGCTTTTAACTTTCCGAGCCAACGCTCTTCTACAGAATGGAGAGAAAAGAAAAGGTATCTATTGGCACCTTATACTTCTCAGATTCTACCATAATGGATCTTTTTGCTGTTGATTTTCATATATACATTAGTTAAGAACTTGAATATAAAATAAATGATAATTATATAAACATTCAAATATATAACTTCTGAGAAATATATAAAAAACATTTGACTAATAGGGTACTCTTTTCTCAGTCCTAAAGTAATTTTTGCTGTTGCTTTTTATTGGCGTCACTGACCGGGATTGAACCCGGTATCTTAGGGCCAGTAGCTCACGCTCTTAACCACTACGCTATATACCTGTGGGCAATTACAGAGTGAATTTTAAGGCTTATAAACCATTTATTTTTGTATCTTTCCTTGATACCGGTTCCCCTATTCTACTCATAACTGCACTAGTTCTGCCTAGGAGGTTATCGTGTCCTAGCATATGTACTGCTTCTTTTAGTTTTCTTGATGGAAACTTGATGGAAATGTTGACCTTCTACGTAGAGACTACTTACTTCAGAATAGACACTGATATATATCAACATAGAGAGGGTTTAGCTATGGGTTTACCATTATCACCAATAATAGCCAATATATACATGGAATACTTTGAAAATTTTGCTTTAGTGTCAACGCCACTAAAGCTAACCCTATGGCTTCGATATGTAGATGTCACCTTTACACTCTGCCCCACCAGTAAGATGTCCAAGTACTGCTGGATCGTGTGAACTCGATAAAACCAGCCATACAGTTCACAATGAAAAAAGAAACAGACAATCAGCTAGCATTCCTGGATGTATTAATAACACGTACTGAGTATGGGTTCAGGATATCTGTATAGTGCGAGCCAACTTTCACTGGACGATACCTCAACTTCAGTTCTCACCATCAACACAGTATAAAGAGAGGGATTGCTCAGTGCCTAAAACATCGAATATACATAGCGGTCCTGATACACACCACGAAGAAATGATCAAGCTAAGTAACAATCTATTTAGCAGCAACTACTCAAAAAACATACTATCCAGTCCAATTAGAAAGAGGAGAGAGAGAGTATGAAACCCATAAACTTACCCTATGTGAAAGTCTGTCTAGCCTATGTGAAAGGCCTCTCGGAAAAGATACAAAAGGTATGCGGTTTACATGACATATGGACAGTATTCAAGAGCAAATATCTCTCCGAGTAAAGCCACCAATAGAAGAGAATATGACGAAACATTGTGAGTGCTCCATCCCATGCAGTTGTGGTAGGTTATACAAAGGCGAAACATACTGACCCCTCAAAATAAAGGTAGAGGAACATCGCAAAGTTGTGACATGGGGGAATATTGAAAAATCGGGTATAGCTGATGTATGGAAAAACGGCCACCACCTCCCTCTGTGGGATAAAAGACAGAGAACACCACTGGAAAATAGGAAAACTAAAAGAGGCAGCACATATGCTAGGACACAATAACTACCTTACAGCTTTAGTGCGGATATGAGTAGAATATGGGAACCGGTATAAAGGAAGGATACAAAAAAATAATACATTTATAAACCCTAAAATTCACAGTATAATTTCCCATGGGCATATAGCGTAGTGGTTAAATGTCCCAAGATTCTGGGTTCAATTCCTTCACTGGACGATACCTCAACTTCAATTCCCACAATCCATAGAGTATAAAGAGAGGGATTGCTCAGTGCAATCCTGATACCTACCGCGAAGAAATTATCAATAATAATAAAATCAGCCAAAAATACCTTAGGAAGGAGAACAGAATACTCCAGTAGTCAAATAAAAGATTGGGTTCGAAATTTCACCAGGACACCTGGTTAAGGCTGAAAATTTGTGGTAACAACAAACAAGGTGAGGACACCTATCCGTCCAATGTAATTATTGTAAATTTATACATTACATATTTTGCCTTTATTAGAGCAAATTTGGCTTACAGCTGTTTCCAGTAAGTACATTACTGATAGATAGATTATATATATATATGTGTGTGTGTGTGTGCGTGCGCGCGCGCGTTGTGTGTGTGTGTGTGTGTGTGTGTAGAAGGCTGAAGAGGAACACACGTGTTGATATATATAAATATGGAAAAAAGTCAAGATAGAAAATGCTAAAATAATTTTATAAAAAACATTTCAGTACCAGTTTCAGTCATTGAGATTTCTTCAACTGTAAGCATAGAAAACAATTAAATTTTTGAAAAATTAAATGAAAAGTTTTTTAAAAGAATATTTGCATACTATTCAAATACAAGAGTAAACGAGAGAGGCAGAGACAGGCAGAAACAAGGAAAATGCCCCTTGTATTTGAATACTATACGAATATTCTTTTAAAAACATTTCTTTCAACTTTTCCAAAATTTAATTGTTTTCCATGTTTACAGTTAAAGAAGTCTCAATGACTAAAACCGGTACTGAAATGTTTTTTATAAAATTATTTTAGCATTTTCTGCCTTGAATTTTTTTACCATATGTGTGTGTGTGTGTGTGTGTGTGTGTGTGTGTGTGTGTGTGTGTGTGTGTGTGCGTGTGTGTGTGTGTGTGTGTAACGTAATGGTTTAGAAAAAAATTGGTTTCATATCTAGCGTGAAATAGACTTTTCTTCAGTTTTTCTAAACTATAACCGTTCTCTGCAAAGAATGTTTATATTCTAGTGGCCTAGTGGTTAGGGCAGCGGACTCGCGGTCTGAGGATCGCGGTTTCGATTCCCAGACCGGGCGTTGTGTGTGTTTATTGAGCGAAAACACCTAAAAGCTCCACGAGGTTCCGGCAGGGGGTGGTGATCCCTGCTGTACTCTTTCTCCCACTCTTTCTTCTGTTGGCCTGCTCGCTTAGCCAGCGGGGTGGCGTCATTCGAAGGCTAAAACAATGCGAACGCATTGTGACCAGCGATGTGTAACAACATCTGATGGTCTGGTCGGTCACGTGGTCACGTGATATATATATATATATATATATACTAGGGCTTATAAACCCATATATACTAGCTTAAAAGCCGCCCTGTCGTGCGGCTTTTAAGCTACTATGTAGCTTTTATGCAACTAACCCCGAATGGGAAGATCTGCAAACAGAATTTGTTGCAATTGCTTCCTCCAGTGTCATATCCCAATGTTGATCATATTCGTCGCTGAAAATCAAGAAATTGTCGAAAATAATCGCAGTAATGAAAACATAGGAATCTAAAATAGGGTCGGAAAATTTTAATTAACTCACGGAGTCAGCCTGGTTTCAAAATGGTATATGTTGGGCTACGGCCTCTAGGAGTAATGTTGAAGAAGTGTGATACACTGACACACTGACATTCACATTTATTATATTAGATATGTTTAATTTTGGGGAAACTGTTTCAATTAAAATGTATTAAAAACACATATATGTATTAAAAAAAGCAAAAAATAAAACAAAAATGATAGCGTTCAGTAGTTGGTTCAGTATGCTGGCCACAGGAATTTCTGTCCAAGAAAGTTGTACATCATCTCCCTCTTTCTCTGTCTGTCTGTCTGTCTGTCTCTGTCTGTCTGTCTCTCTCTCTCTCTCTCACTCTCATATTAGTATTACTTCCATTGCCACCATCAACACTACTACTTTTAATAAAACATCATCAACTCTCCCCAAATTTCTTTGTCTCTCTTTCTCTACCTTTCTCTCTCTCTCTCTCTCTCTCTCTCTCTCTCTCTCTCTCTGAATTCGACACCGCCCCCACAGTCTTTATGCGTACTATTGCTCACACCCCAGCATGAGGAAGTGTCATTGACTAGTGAGAGATGGGGGTCAAAGTGTGACACACTGACACACAGAAATTAGTTTTTGCATTTATTATATTAGGTATATATATATATATATATATATATATATATATATATACAGATATACAGGGTGGGGCAGAGACGACGAATGTTTGTCAAATGGCTATTACTCAGCCCCCGGGGTGGGGACATATGTCCGACATTGTACCATTCGGTCTGTGGTGTCTTAGCATTTTTTTCTTTTCAGGTGAAGCCACAGCGCTATGGATAGAGCATCACGTGTTTGCCTACGACAGTTACGTGAAGAATAGCGAGTCTGTCACAGCAGTTCAGCGTGAGTTTTGGCGTCACTTCAACACTTACCGAAATCAGGTTGTTCCCACTCGTAGCACAATCTTATTATATTGGGTGAATGCACTTCGTAAACGAGGCACACTAATGAATAGAAGACCAGTGGGTGCGCCACGAACGGTACGGACCCCGGAAAATGTGGAACGCCTCAGACAAGCTTTGATACGGAGTCCGAATAGCTCTGCTCGAAGGCATTCCACTGGATTTTGGCATCGGTAATCGATCGGTAAGGCGTATTTTGCATGAAAACCTGCATTTCCACCCGTACAAATTGGCCACTGGCAACAGTTGAAACCATGGGACTATTTACAAAGCAATGCTGGGGAGACTGGAGGCCAACTTCCAAGAATGCGTTCAGAAATGCATCAATGAAAACGGACACCACATGATGGATGTTGCTTTCCACACTTGATTTTTCACAAATGCTAATTCAATACAAACACATTGATGGCAATAAAATTTGTTTGCAGCTAAAATTAATGATATTGTGAATTTTTCAGAAACGTCCGTCCCCTCTGTCCCACCGTGCAGATAAAAGAGATAATTGCACAGATAGGCATACCGATAGACGGCGAAAAGAGAAAGTAGGAAAGCTAGACATTGAGAGAGAAGTATGGAGAGATAGATAGAGTGAGAAAGAAAGAGAAAGAGAAAGAGAGAGAGGAGGTAGAATGTGAGTGATCAATATTATAAAATTGAAAGTGTGGCTGAGTGAGAAAGGTTAAGATGCGAACATAACAGCTCTTTTCTTTCTCAAAAGACGAATATAATGTATAAACTTCTCATTGACTCACAACATGAAATATGAAGGAGAGAAACAAACAAACAAACAAACAAATTTATGGAATGACGAATAAACGTTTAAGCCAGTTGAAGAAAAAGATTTTTTAAGAGTGGTTTTCAAGTATCATACTTTATGTAATGTTTGCGGAAGTATAAACTGTTTTCATGATGAGTAAACTTAACTCCATTGACGACGAGGTTTCAAAGCTGTTTTTTTTTTTTTTTTCAGTGAATTAAATATAGTGATAATGACGATGACGATGACGACGATAATAGTGGTGGTGGTGTTGTTGGGGGTGGGAAGTTACTGAATGCTGCTGAAGCAGCTGCTGCTACTGATGGTGATGAAAACATAAATAGTTTTCTAAAAATTGCATTCAAGCAGTCAAAGAAACACTTATGCAAAATCACATTGTGAAAATAATGAGCGTAAATATAGAGAATCTCGGCTCTCCGTAATTTCATACGCATGCGCGCGCACACACACACATAAATGCACACGAGCACTCACACTCTTTCTATTTGTTATGTGTGTGCGTTTATATATATACACATA
>NC_043003.1:60648369-60650869 GCF_006345805.1 Octopus sinensis | reverse complement strand
TCTACTGTTGGCCTGCTCGCTTAGCCAGCAGGAGGGGGGGCGTCATTTGAAGGCCAAAACAATGCGAAGCGCATTGTGACCAGCGATGTGTAACAACATCTGATATAGCCTGGTCGGTCACGGTGATCACGGTCACGGTGATATATATACATATATATATATATAAACAAGGAAATGAAGAAAATGCTGACAAATAATTGAAGTAATTTAAGTAATTTAATTAGGTGAAAGTTCTTTTTACCGGTTGCGCATTTGTTATACTTATCAAAATATAAAAGAGAGATTAGAGTTCCTTTCTTATAGAATTTTCAGGAAAAATTCTATAAGAAAGGAACTCTAATCTCTCTTTTATATTTTGATAAGCATAACAAATGCGCAACCGGTAAAAAGAACTTTCACCTAATTAAATTACTTAAATTACTTCAATTATTTGTCAGCATTTCTTCATTTCCTTGTTTATATATCACCATCGTGTTCGACATCTCCTTTTTTTAAATATAGAGATATATATTATATATATATATATATATATACATATATACAACATATATATATACACATATATATATACTTATATACATACATACATATATATCCAATATGTATATACATACAGATATATTATACTATATAACACACACATATATATAATATATATATATATATACATATATACACACACACATATATATATATATATATGTATATATATTATATATATATATATATATATTATTATATATATTTAATATATAATAGCAAAGAGTAAAATTAATTAATTAAGAAGTAATCAGTAATTTTACCAATTAGAATTCGGCATGAAAAAGACCTTTTCATGGTAAGCTTAGTAATACTTTATAATTAGGTTTCAGCTAAGATTTGCTTCACCACATACCGAAGTTTAGAATAGCAGTCAAAACATCTTAGCTATTCCTTCTACTCCCAGAAAAACCAAAGTACTTGAAAACAATCCACGCAGGCACAGGGGAAAAATAACGAAAATCAATCGATATTAGGTTACCCACGTACGCGCGTTTCGGAATTAGATCGGTATAAAGAACAAAGAATTATACTTTACCCGACCATTTTCGACTCATCAGCGTGGGATTCCTCTAATATTAAACACTAAATATTAAATTCGAAGGCACTGGAAAATATTTTCCAGTGCCTTCGAATTTAATAGATAAAATATATAATACAAAGGAGAGTATTACATACATAATATAGTGAATAGCAAAACTTCTATCTACCGAGATTGTCCTTGTAATTTCACAGTAAGAACTACTTTTAGGTGTGTTCAAGAGTAAAGACGAACTGTAATGGGGGTAACTCTTAGAACACAAACTGCTAACAATGACACCGAATCCGAAACACGTCACAAAGTAAACTCTATGTATACATACACCCTACGTGTGTACGCACGCACACACACACACACACACACACACACACACATATATATATTTTTTATGTCCTGTTATTTGTATTTGTGCAACATTCTCGGTTTTTTTTTTCCGTTCGTGTTTTCGTATACATTCGCTGCTTTCTTCCAAGGAAACTAATGCTCTTAGCTTAGTTTTTTACTTGGGGCTGGCCAGATTGGAGCAATATCGAGTATAACCAGCCGAAATTTCAAAGATAATCTGGAACTTGACAAAGAAAACTCCGAATGACCTGTCCTTATTTTCTTTATATTGTTGGATGTTTTGTTGTCCATTTTTATCACCTAACTATCTGGATGTTTTGCGTTCTTGTCCCATTTTGCATTATATATATATATATATATATATATATATATATATATATATGTGTAATTTGCGAACCCACGGAAAACGAACCTTCACCAACTATTCTACCTATATGCCTTTGAATGTAGTGTATGCCAGAAGGTTTGCATATCTAACAGAGGCCTCAAACACATTTTAAGATCCAGAAAAATCAGAACATATGCAGCTTTTGGTGGCTCAAATGGGATGTGCAATCTATGCCGGTGTTTTACGAATATTGTCTGGTTTAAAAAGCCACATCAGTTGCCATGATGGTGCCAAGGTGTAAGTACAGGAGGTGGTCAAACTTTGCATAAGGATTAGACAACCACTATATATATATATATATATATATATATATATATATATATATATAATATATATATAATATATACACACCAAACAACACATTTACATACACATACACATAAATGCGTAAGTATGTTATGTATGCATGTATATATCTATCTGTCTATCTACCTTTATTTGCATTGCTTGAATGTGTGTGTGAGTGTGTATTTGTGTGCGCGCGCGCGTGTGTGTGTGTGTGGTGTAGCTTTATCAAGGATGTGCGTTCGAGTAAATTCATCGGTGGCTAACAACTCCCACTGCGTTAAAAAACAAAAAGAAAAACAAACCATCGGAAAGTTGCCTGCAGGGCATAAAGCAAGTCTTATTTACATATATTTTAAAGCTTCTACGTTTTGCGTTCTGAATACATGAATAAACGTTTA
>NC_043003.1:60623572-60648269 GCF_006345805.1 Octopus sinensis | reverse complement strand
AGCACCGCCGTAATTTATTTTCTTTCAGTTTTGTTGTGGTATTATGGTTGGAATTTGCTCTATGATTGAATATATAGCACCTGGTCTTCTCTGAATGTATCTTTCAATGGTTGGTTGGTTGGTCCGGAATCGTCTTTAGATTTTTATCCATTTTTTAAAAAAATATTTCAGTAGAGGTTCCTTCATATTTCTGACGCCGAGAAACCTTAAACAGGTTTTTTTTTTAGAAAGGTTGTATGGGGTTGAGGAGATAACTTACATAAAGTCGATGGAGAGGGAGATCTGAAGATGTTGTATTATACATAATCATTTACATTTTATTTGATTCAGTCATTGCACAGTGGCCATACTGTAGCATCACTTTGAAGGGCTTTGTTGAACAAATAGACCCAGCACATATTTTTAAATTTGGTACTTATTCTATCGATCTCTTTTGCCAAACTACAAAGTTACGGGGACTTAGGCAAACCAACACTGATTGTCAAGTGGTGTGTAAAGGGAACAATCACAAACAAAGACTCGCATGCATACATACATACATACATTCATACATACATACATACATACATACATACATACATACATACATACATACATACATACATACATACATACATATGAAACTAGAAAAATATATTTTGATCAACATTGTAATAATTCTGCTATTCCATCGCTTTGTTATTAATTGATTCAAATATTGGCACAAGGAGCAACAATTGCAGCCACTCCAGTACTTGACTGGTACTTTATTTTATCGACTCGGGAAAGATGAAAGGAAAACTTGACCTCGGCTGTATTTGAACTCTATCTATAAAGATCCGAAAAAATGCTACAAAACATTATATATATATATATATATATATATATAGAGAGAGAGAGAGAGAGAGAGAGAGAGAGAGGGGGAGTTTACAAGAACAACAAAAGACGAAGACAGGTGGTGTACAAAACAAACAGATGTATTAGTATAACGCTCAGGAATAGAAAAAGTCTTTTACGTTTCGAGCCTACGCTCTTCTACAGAAAAGGACACAGAAAAAACAAGGAGTGAAACAAAGAGAGAAAAAAAAATGTGTGTGTAGTGGCTAACGATCTATCATGGCGACTGACTGATATATATATATATATATATATATATATATATATATATGCTGGGGTCGATTTGTTCGACAAAACTCCTTCAAAGCGATGCTACAGTATGACCACAGTCCATTGATTGAATCAAGTAAAAGGTAAATGATTATGTATTATACGTCTTCAAACATTATGTATGTATATATATGTGTGTGTTGCGTGTGTGTATGTATGTATCTATGTATGTATGTGTATGTTGTATGTATATATATATATATATATATATATATATATATATATATTATATTATTAATCATATTATATTATATATATATTATATTATATTCATTTCTACTCTGGGTACAGTGGTGGATCGGGGCCTTCGAGGCCAAAAGCAGAACCCGGCCTCCACTTCATTGTCTTTGTGATTTGTATTGTTACTTCATCCGATTTTTATTCGATTTATCATATTTTTGTTTTTCATCCTAGCCCCTGGCTTTTGTATCGTCCCCTCTTTGTTTGGCCCACTTAAGAATTAAGTCGATTGCAGCCACTCCAGTACTTGACTGGTACTTTATTTCATCGACCCGGGAAAGATGAAAGGGAAACTTGACCTCGGTGCTATTTGAACTCTGCACATAAAGAACCTAAAGAAATGCTACGAAGCATTTTATCCAACCTTCTAAAGATTCAGCCATCTTACTGACTTTGCAGCTCTTTTAATGACAAAAGCAATAATGATTATTTATACTCTAGGCACAAGACCTTGATACTTCTTTGATGAGGAAGGGGGCTAGTCGATTAAATCAATCCCAATACGTAACTGGTACTTATTTCATCGAAAGGATAAAAGGCAAAGTCGACCTCGGCAGAATTTGAACTCAGAACGTAGCGACAGACGAAATGCTGCTACGCATTTCGCCCGGTGTGCTAACGATTCAACTAGCTCGCCGCCTTCTTTAAAATGTTTGCCACAAGGGCAGCTTGAGGGAGGTGGGGATGAGTCGATTACATCGACACCAAATGTTCAACTGGTACTTATTTTATCGACCCCGAAAGGATTAAAGGTAATTTGAACTCAGAACGTAGTAGCGTGCTAACGATTCTGCCAACTCGCCGCCTTGACAATAACACTAACAATAGTAATGGTTTAGAAAAATACTTCGGACACTAGTAAAATGTGTCATATAAAACATCTTTTACTCTTAGCATTTTTGAGAAAAACTTATTTTTACGAAGTTATTTCACGTTAAAGTTGTCCTATTACAGTAATTTCAACCAATCAATGACGTGTATTCAGCTGAATAAATTTACTGCCGTTGTTTGTCAATAACAACTATCAGCAGTGTATAATTCGTTTGTCACTGTTATTCCTGACATCGTTCGTGCGTTTGTACTGGTTTTGGCTTTAAGGTTTTAGGGTTAAGGTTAGGGTTGGGATTTTAGGGTTTTAGGGTTAAGATTAGGGTTTTAGGGTGAGGGTTTAGGGTTAGGATGTCAGGGTTACAGTTTAGGGTTAGGGTTAGGGTTTTCGGGTTAGGGCTAGAGTTTTAGGGTTAGAGTTTTAGGGTTAAGGTTAGGGTTAAGGTTTTAGGGTTAGCGTTAGGGTTTTAGGTTTAGGGTTGTCATAAATAACTGTGACAAACAAAATATACACCGCCGATAGTTGTTGTTAACAAGCAACGGCAGTAATTTTATTCAACTGAATACATGTCATTGATTGGTTTAAATTACTGAAATAGGACAGCCTTAACGTGATATAACTCCATAAATATAAGCTTTTCTCAACAACGCCAAGAGTAAAAGATGTTTTATGTAACACATTCTACAAGTATATGAAGTTTGAAAGTGTTTAGTTAAAAAAAATTATTTTTTAAATCTGTCGGTCAAAAGGTAAAGATCCGATAATCATCCAACATTCAAACGGTTTGAGACGGCGAGCTTGCAGAATCGTTAACACGCCGGGAAAAACGCCTAACAGCATTTCATCCGCCTTTGCGCTCTGAGTTCAAATGCGCTGAGGTCAACTTTAATTTCTTCCTTTCTGGGTCGATAAAATAAGTATCAGTTAAGCATTTGGGACAATCTAATCGACTGTCTCTCATGCTGGTCTTGCGCCAAAATATGAAATCAATATTTAAACAGTTTGTGTGGAGGCACATGGCCTAATGGTTAGAGCAGTGGACTCGCGGTCGAGGGATCGCGGGTTCGAATCTCAGACCGGGCGATGTGTGTGCTTATGAGCGAAACACCTAAGCTCCACGCGGCTCCGGCAGAAGGTAATGGCGAACTTCTGCTGACATTTTTGCCACAAATTTCTCTCACTCTTTCCTCCTGCATCTTGCATCTCACCTGCGACGGACCGGCGTCCCGTCCAGGTGGGGAACCTATACGCCAAGGAAACCGGCCCTATGAGCCAGGCATTGGCTCGAGAAGGAACAAACAATCTAAGCAGTTTAAAGCGGAGAGCTGGCAGAATCGTTAGCATGCCGGTCAAAAGGCTGAGCGGCATTTCGTCCGTCTTTACGTAGGGAGTATTGGGGGCGATTTAATCGACTTCCCGGACTTGCTGGCCTCGTGCCAAAATATGAAATTAATATCTAAACAGTTTAAGACAGTGAGCTGGCAGAATGCTTAGCGGTGTTTCGTATGTCTTTTACGTTCTGAGTTTTAGATACCACTGAGGTTGACTTTGCCTTTCATCTTTTCGGGGTCGATAATAAGTACCAGTTGAGCATTGAGGGTGATCTAATCGACTAACTCTCTTCCCCGGATTTGCTGACCCTGTGCTCGAATTTGAAACCAATATTTAAACAGTTTCGGTAGTTGGTTGTTTTAAGATATATGTAATTGAAGTGACATAAATTTTTACATTGTCACTCTATATTAGGAATTATCATACATTCGTCGTAGTTGTTATATTTGGAATTTGCTATCTTATAAATAGATCCTTTAAAGTAGGGATATGTTTGACCTCATTTCCTTCATTGGATTTATGTTATGGGGTATTATGGAATTAAGGAATGAAAATGTCTGGAAGGAAAAGTAAAAAAAAAGAGAGAAAAATACAACACAAAATAAAAATAGACACCCACCACCACATCTACAACGAAACAAGAGTAACAGCAGCTGAAACCGAAAGAACAATAGCAACGACAGCAACAGCAACAACAAAAAGATGAACAAAAGACACCACGAAGAAAACAACAACAACAACAACAAAAATAGCAGCAGCAGCAGAATAGTTAGTATCACTTAGTTCTCTTAAGTATGCATTACAGTTTCAAATTTTATTCTCATTTGTTTTCGAATTCTTCGACTGAAATAATTGCTTAATTGGCGTTGCTTGTTGATTTGGTGATTCTTTATTACCCACTAGGGGCGACACAGAGGGGGACACCAAGAGACATGGGGACATATAACATTATAATTAAACTTTATGAAAATGAATTGTTAAACGAAAAAATGATTAAATGAAAGCGATACCAACGGCCCCGTCCGTCAGCATCACTTACCTGTCCTTGGTTTTTCATAGTCACTTGAATGTTCTTTGCCAATACGAATAAATTCCATATCCATTCTTACTCCGAAATACTCATCCATGTTTTCCACGAATTCATCGCTCATTCTTATATCATTCACCTCCCAATTCTCCCTTTCACACCTCACCATAAACTCATCAAAGTTCTTCTTTTCCATCACAGCATACCTAGTCTCACCAACATCATACCATTTATACTCTTCCATTAGACTTTTAACTTCTTTCTGTTCAGTCATAGTACAAATGTACGGCCTGATATCGATTTCAATCTCTTGTGTGTGTGTATTCTTTTTTTCTTTTGTTTTCTTGTTGGGGGGGAGCGGGTGGGTTCAATGTCTGCATGGATAGGGTGGGACTCAGAGGGCGTGGGTGGTTTTTGGGGTGGATTGGAGTTCCATATTATTTTCTTTTCCACGTATTCTTCTCTTCCTCTTACTTCCAGCTTCCTTCCATTTCTGTGTATTCTCTCCTCTGTTTCCTTCTCCTCTGGTTTCTGCTTCTCTCTCTCTCTCTCTGGTTCGGAATCCATTTCTTTCCCTGGGGGAGGGGTTGCTTGTTGATTTGGTGATTCTTTATTACCCACTAGGGGCGACACAGAAGGGGACACCAAGAGACATGGGGACATATAACATTAAAATTAAACTTTATGAAAATGAATTGTTAAACGAAAAATGATTAAATGAAAGCGATACCAACGGCCCCGTCCGTCAGCATCACTTACCTGTCCTTTGTTTTTCATTGTCACTTGAATGTTCTTTGCCAATACGAATAAATTCCATATCCATTCTTACTCCGAAATACTCATCCATATTTTCCACGAATTCATCGCTCATTCTTATATCTTTCACCTCCCAATTCTCCCTTTCACACACCTCACCATAAACTCATCAAAGTTCTTCTTTTCAATCACAGCATACCTAGTCTCACCAACATCATACCATTTATACTCTTCCATTAGACTTTTAACTTCTTCTGTTCAGTCATAGTACAAATGTACGGCCTGATATCGATTTCAATCTCTTGTGTGTGTGTATTCTTTTTTTTCTTTGTTTTCTTGTTGGGGGGGAGCGGGTGGGTTCAATGTCAGCATGGATAGGGTGGGACTCAGAGGGCGTGGGTGGTTTTGGGGTGGATTGGAGTTCCATATTATTTTCTTTTCCACGTATTCTTCTCTTCCTCTTACTTCCAGCTTCCTTCCATTTCTGTGTATTCTCTTCCTCTGTTTCCTTCTCCTCTGGTTTCTGCTTCTCTCTCTCTGGTTCGGAATCCATTTCTTTCCCTGGGGGAGGGGTTGCTTGTTGATTTGGGAAAAGTTAACTTTTCTGTGTCATATTTATATACAATGCCTACTTTGGTTATAAGCTTTTATGGTTTATTTATTTATTTATTTATCCTGCTTTGTCAGAGACAAATGGCAGCGTCCAACTTCTATTTGCAAAGGGTTTCAAGTATATTGGACGTGGTCAAATAGTGACGGGTCTTCTAGAACATATCTAGATAGGGTTTTAATTAGAAAAACAGATAAGTCCAAAGCTAAGTGTCTACAGTTTTGTCTACAGCAATCACAAGATGGTTACCTGTAAAGTAACAGTACATAAGTTGCATAGACAGGGATCTGGCTACTGGAAAACTCAATACGTCCCTTTTGGCGATTGAGGAGTACAGAAAGCGGATCGAGATGTTAATACAGAGGGCATTGACAAGTACCATCATTAATAACAAATAGTAGTACGCCCTAAAAAGAGCCATAAAATATGAGTCTATTAGGTTTAACATAAGTTTAGCTAAGATGGGGCGTGGAATAAGACATGGTCTAGTTAAGGGACTAGAAGAAACCTGGAGGACTGCCGGCATCGACCACATAGGGTCGATTTGAGGTGGGACCCTTGGTATACGTATCTTTGACGTCTTCATTCCTATGTATATTGGAATTAAAACAGCGCCCTCCGTTTCTGAAGATTTACCTGAGTGCATTTGTGCAGTTTCTATATCTTTTAGTCGTACTTCGATAGTATTTAACTTCTTCCCTCTGGCTAGGTATGTGATGTCCTGCCAGATGGGTTTCAAGCACTTCTCAAATTTTCTCTTCGCTTACTCGATCAATTTTGTTTTCATTTTGGACAGTAAGATTTAAAAATAATTGTTTTTCTTTTTGCTAACATTAATAGTTCTTCCGGGCGTTGAACTTTCACAACACCGTCTTTAATTGTTATCATATCTTGGTACTTTATCAGGTCATTTTTGTTTGTCGACAGCTGGCGGGTTCCACCTCCAGCTGCCGACGCAAAACTTCTTTTTGTTTATTTTCTTCTGTTTGAAGGCTTTTCGCGTCAATATTCCTCTTTGCAACAGTACACATTAATGGTTGGAGAAATTCACTTTCAGAAGAATCCGAAATATCGCCGAATATCAAACTTTCAATCTTTTTTGCTTCCCTGTCGGTTGACGACTCTTCGCCAGACGAAGTTACACTTTTCGGCATCTTGCTAGCAATTAATGTTTCCTCCACAGGGTAAAAACACACGATAGTTTTCGAACGAAGACTATCACACAGATAATTATTTACAAGAACAATAATTATAACAGGAAATAACACAAAAACAGTCAATAGAATCTTGCACTTACTTGCACTCCAATAATAATTACCAATAAATCCAAACTCACAGAGACGAAATACCTATTTCTTTACTACCCACAAGGGGCTAAACACAGAGAGGACAAACAAGGACAGACAAACGGATTAAGTTGATTACATCGACTCCAGTGCGTAACTGGTGCTTAATTTATCGACACCGAAATGATGAAAGGCAAAGTCGACCTCGGCGGAATTTCAACTCAGAACGTAACGGCAGGCAAAATACCTATTTCTTTACTACCCACAAGGGGCTAAACACAGAGAGGACAAACAAGGACAGACAAACGGATTAAGTCGATTATATCGACCCCAGTGCGTAACTGGTACTTATTTAATCGACCCCGAAAGGATGAAAGGCAAAGTCAACCTCGGCGGTAATAGAACTCACAACGTAATGGCAGACGAAATACCGCTAAGCATTTCGCCCGGCGTGCTAACGTTTCTGCCAGCTCGTCGCCTCCGAATGATGTCTTTCAACTGTGTTGCATTGCAGGGTTTTTTCTCCTCAACCTTCTTTTTCAAAACACTCCACATATGTTCTGTTGGATTTAAATCATGCAACATGGTAGGCCAAAGCAATACCTTTACTTTAGTCGTCATCTTTGAAGTATATTTAGGGTCATTATCATGTTGGAAAATTGAACGACTTCTTAGTTCCTTGATGCTTTTCAACATTGTTTTCTGCAATATGTCGCAATAAAGCCCTGAATATATTGTTCTCTCAATAAATGTGACTCCTCCCACACCATCCGCACTCATGTATCCCCAAAGCAGAACACTTCCGCCGCCGTGTTTCACGGTAGGCACGGTGCATTTGTAGCTATTATCTTCACCTGGTCGCCACCATACTCGTTTGATACTATCTGACCCAAACAAGTTGATTTTAGTCTCGTCAGAAAAAAAGAATTTTATTCCAAAATCCTTTCCCTTACCCACACAGGTTTTAGCAAAAGAAAGACAACTTGATTTATGCCTGGTAGTGAGGAGAGGCTTCCTACGAGGAATGTGTCCATGAAGACCACATTGGTTCAAACTTTGGTGAGCTGTTTGGGCGGATACACTCTTGCCACATACAGAAGACATTTCTTGGGCCAAAGATGAAGCGATATGACGCCTGTCGTCCATCACGCAACGTTAGATGTGGCGAATATCACGTGCAGTTAAAACAGAATGACGACCTGGATGATGTTTATTGCTTAGCCACCCAGTAGCTTTGTACTTCTGAATTACTTTCGCTCATATGTATTCGTTTGCTAATTATCTTGAAACCTAAACCATTCTTGTGCAAATTAAAAATAATTTTCTTCAAATCTTCAGACAATTCTTTTCCTTTTGGTGCCATTGTAATCACAACGAAGAAGATTTTCACCACGGCACACAAATCAAAATTCCTGAAGATGCAATAACAATGACCAGTGCAAAAATACCAGAAGAAATAATTGATTAGAATTGAAATGATCAGCAATATCTGAATTTAGCAAAAAAAAAAAAAAAAGTGGGTAAAATATTGAATATAGAAAATTTCCTTTACGGTGTACATATTTTTGTAACTTTTGAAAATTAATATTTCGTTCATATCTTTGAAAAGGCTCATTGTTTTGTGTTCAAAATTTGTGTAATGTTTGCATGTATAATGTATTTTATTCAGTATAATTTTTGTTTGATTTCCTTCGATATTTTAATGAAAATTTTTAGGCGGGTACATACTTCTGTGAGATACTATATATACTAATGGAACGCATCGCACCCTTGGGTTTATTTCCAATGAAATTATATATTCGTACGACTTCTATTTCTAGCCTTTCTTTTAGCATCCTTTTTTCTATATCTCTGTCTCTCCCTTTCTCTCCCTCTCCCTCTCGCTCATTTTCTCCCCTTCCCTCTCTGCCATCTGTGTCACTCTGTTCGCTATCACTTTTCTCCTTCCTACTGCTGACACGTAACCCGTGGTCATCCTATCTTTTTGTCTCTTTCTCCTTTTTTTCACGCCAGCCACTGAAGCAACCAAGGCGGCGAGCTAGCAGAATCGTTAGCACGTCGGGCGAAATGCTTAGCGGTATTTCGTCTGCCGTTACGTTGTGAGTTCAAATTCCGCCGAGGTCGACTTTGCCTTTCATCCTTTTGGGGTCGATAAATTAAGTACCAGTTAAGCACTGGGGTCGATATAATCGACTTAATACCTATGTCTGTCCATGTTTGTCCCCTCTGTGTTCAGCCCCTTGTGGGTAATAAAGAAATAGGTAATTTCTCTAGTCTCCACTTCAACCTGCTTCGCTGTATATTGCCCTTCTGTTTCCAATCCTTTAGGATTTCCCTTAGCGTTACCCATTCTTTGTTTTCGTCTAGACGAAAGGCTATATTTTGTTTCTTTATTTATTTTGTTTTTGTCCCTCGTCCATCCACTAACATTCTCGTCTTGAATTACATTTATATATTTTCGTACGTCCACTTCTGTATCGCTTTTTATCCATTTATTGTTTGCCTGTTCTCGTTCTGTTATGTTTCGGTCCCATTTCCCGGCAATTCTTGACGATCGCTACTAAAAGGAAAGTAATATTATCGTTAATGCCACGAAATTATGTTCGACCTTCTGATGAGGAGCTGGGGGCCTTCTGTGTCTGTTTTCCGTTCGTCTGTGCATTTACTATATGTTTTTCAACTTGCCATTCTGTGTTTGTTTTCCGTTCGAATCTCAGACCGGGTGATGTATGTGTCTATGAGCGAAAGCACCTAAGCTCCACGCGGCTCCGGCAGAAGTTAATGGCGAAATTCTGCTGATTCTTTCGTCACAACTTTCTCTCACTCTTTTCTCCTGCATCTTGCAGCTCACCTGCGACGGACCGTCGTCCCGTTCAGGTGGGGAACCTATACGCCAAGGAAACCGGGAAACCGGCCCTTATGAGCCAGACATGGCTCGAGAAGGGACAAACAACAACAACAACGAAAATAGAGACGAGAGAGAGAGAGTGAGGGACTGTTGCAAATGAAAACGGAAAATTTTGCCTGCAACGAATAAATATTTTTTATTAAATCTACTCCGCAGTGAATACAAGAAATATTTAAACTTGTGAAAAAATTGTAGTTCAAATATTTAATAACCTTCAAAAATCGAAATTACAGGAAATTTCTTGGAACATAAATTTATAAAAAAATAATTCCAGACGGTCAAGCTTTTAATAATTGTCTTCTTTTAGTAACTGTTACATACCTAATTAAAAGCAGCTTTCTCCATTATAATACAGATTTAGCACAGCATATATATGAAGAAGTTTTCTTCTCACACAAAACCTACCGCATCATTCCTGTTATCTGTCAACACACCTAAAGTATACTACATGGCTATTTTTATTTAATGTTGTTCTAATTACGTAAACTGTACGCGTGTGCGCGTGCACACACACGCATCTAGATTTTAGCCATCAGGTATAAAGAAATAAAGCAACTGAAAATGTAATGGCCTTTTCATGTAATATATATATATATGTATATTATATATATATATATTAGAACTACACGATGGGGCTGACTCAGTACAAGCACTGATGTTTTTTCCGTAAGAGAATTGTGAAAGAGAATAAAAATACTTGTATTAATGCCGTCTTTGTTGTCTCTCACGGTCTAAATAGTTTTCTTCTTTTTCTAAATTTCTATTTGTGTTGAGAATATTAATGACGAAAAAATGAGAAAAATAGAGAGAATGCATATAACGTATAAACGATTATTTAAAGTTCAAACTAGTTCGTTAAACAGACAGTGGTATCATAACAAAAAAGATTATGGAAAAGAAAAAATATCGTTGCATAATGCAAGGATTATATCACACACACACACACACATACACATGCACGCGCACACAAACACAGATCATACACGAATAGATATGTATATATATTACTGTGTGTGTGTTTGTGTGTGTATGAAGTGAGATTCATGTATGTTAATGTGTATTAATATACGTATATTATATAATGGCATATATATCTGTATGTATATATGTGTGTGCATGTGTGTGTTTGTGTGTATATATTTATATATGTATATCTATATCTATCTATCTATCTATCAATCTATCCATCTCTCTCTCTCTCTCTCTCTCTATATATATATATATTATATATATATATATATATATATAATATATATATATATATATATATAAATATATATATATATACATATATATATATGTATATATAAGGCATATGCATGTATGTATACATAGACAGAGCTTGCACGTGAGAGAAATGGGAGAGGAGGAGGGAGAGGGGAGAAAGAGGGGGAGAGAGAGAAATAAGTGATACTCTGGTGATATGATCAATTGATATTCTTTATCTGCTTCAATTTGTGAATATGCAAATGTATTGTATAATACTGAATATACGTATTAATGTAAACATCTACATTTAATTTTGCATACCGAAATTAATAATATCATATGATGAAAGTTACGAAACGGCTGTAATCATATGGAAGTGATATAGAAAAATAAATCTATCTTTAACTCTCACACCGCTTAATTTTATGCTTTATTTACTCATTGCGAAGAATTTATTATTCGGATTTCCTGGATTTTCTATTATACGGACATATTACATAGCAATAAACAGTAATTGATTCATACATACACTGATAGCAATTTCGATTGTAGAGCTTACTGTGAATGCTGCTTGATTCTCTGAATCCATATTTACTACTACTACTACTACTACTACTACTACTACTACTACTACTGTGTATGTGTTTCTGTAAGTATATGAATATATGAATATTTATATATATATATATATGTATGTATATATATATATATATATGTATGTACATATATATATCTATGTACATATATATGTGTATGTATATATATATATATCACGTGATCACGTGACCGACCAGACTATCAGATGTTGCTACACATCGCTGGTCACAATGCATTTCGCATTGTTTTAGCCTTCGAATGACGCCACCCCGCTGGCTAAGCGAGCAGGCCAACAGAAGAAAGAGTGAGAGAATGAGTGGTGAGAGAGTACAGCAGGGATCACCACCCCCTGCCGGAGCCTCGTGGAGCTTTTAGGTGTTTTCGCTCTATAAACACACACAACGCCCGGTCTGGGAATCGAAACCGCGATCCTACGACCGCGAGTCCGCTGCACTAACCACTGGGCCATTGCGCCTCCATATATATATATGCGCTTGCACATGGTGTGTGTGTGTGTGTGTGTGTGTGTGTGTGTGTAATGTGCAAGTGAAAGATGTTCATATCGAAGAAAAAATAGCCGATACAGTAATGTGTTAAACAATAATACTTCATTGCTCTATTGTCGGAAAAACATGCATTTTGTTTTTATCCCTTTCAACTCCCGCTATGAAAATGTTAAGAATCAGTGCTTGGTCCATCGGGAACCTATAATCAACGCCACCGCTTGATAAAAAATGCAAAACATATATAAATAAGGGTAGGAAACGTATCATACATTTGATTTACCTAGGACTCATTTCTAGCATTAAAGAGAGAGTTCACTTAATAATTAAACGGTCATTCCGTTCGCTAAGTTGTGTGAGTTTGTGATGTGCATGCTTGTCTGCGATAATTGGCTGTGTCAATAAAATGAAATAAGTACAACAGGCAGCAAAACTATAAAATACATATATTTGGTGGACATTAGCAGTTGCTCTAGCTCATTCTGTCGTGATAATTGATTTTATTCATCCAGATGCTAAGACAGGAATAGATAAGTAGGAAGTCTTTTTTTTTCTTTCTTAGGGAATTAGCAACGTAAATGGAGTGAAATAGCCAGAATTGGGAACTGAAACTGGATCATATATGTTTACTTAAGCAGGATTTTTTACTTCTCTTGCTCTTCGTCGTGTAACAGAAATAACTTTCGGAAAACCTGTCTATCAAATAACGATCTATTTCCTGTTGGAGGATTAGATTTCTTGACATGCCTCTATCTACTATTGTTGTCAATCTTATATAAAATGAGTGTTTAAAATGGCTGTCGAATATGTTAGTTTATTTATCACACTTATTGACTGCATCAAGCAGAGCCGTCTATTTCGGTAATGATATCTCATACTGGACAACTGTTTTCTAATGCCTTTTACATGAAAAAAAGTATGTCAAGAGCCTAGGTTGAAATTATTGCGTTTCTTCGAGAAAGATGAACAGAAATAATTTGATCTCTTGTGCGGGCGTTGGCACAAATTGGTAAATGTATGTGGCACTGAAGCGTGATTCAATTTGGCTTGGTTCGGAGTACTGGAAATGTTGGCTAGAATTTGATAAATATAGCTACGTTTCGGTAGCTCTAAAGAAGAATTCTATTTAGTTTTCTCATGACTGTTGCAGTGCAAAGTAAATAATTTCCCGCCATTCAATCTACAAAGAAAATATAAGCTGAATTGTGTACACTTCTGACAAATCTCATAATTTATTCCGAATTAGTTGTCAGGATAATATTGTAGGCAGATATCATTGTCGATACAAACATGGAAGTTCACTTAATGCGTCACTCGGTTTAGCACTGCCGCTCGCCCTTTGGGTTAGCCTTTAGCGGAGTTTGCCCAGTGACAAATATTTTAGTTGGATCATCGGTCTGCAGATAACATCCTCCTTTTAGGAACCCTGCAAAGTTTTGTGGATGCTACTCTCTCTCTTTCTCTTCTGGTTAATGGAAATGTTGCTTTTACTTCTGATTGTATAATAATGTATAACCTCACTCGTAAGCTTGAATTTGTTATTGTTGTTGCTGTTGTTTAGGGCAGGGTTTGAATTGCTCACGTAAACCCAAGTGTTCAACTGGTACTTATTTTGTTGGAAAGGATGAAAGGAAAAGTCGACCTTGGCAGAATTTGAACACAGAACGTAAAGAACCGGAAGCAATGCCCGCTAAGCATTTCATCCGATGCTCTAACGGTTCTGCCAGCTCGCTGCTGCCGCTGACTACTGCTGCTGCTGCTGCTACTACTACTACTACTACTACTACTGCTGCTGCTGCTGCTGCTGGTGCTACTAATACTACTACTACTATTACTACTACAACAACAACAACAACAACTACTACTACTACTACTGCTACTACTACTACTACTGCTGCTGCTGCTGCTACTGCTGCTGCTGCTACTACCACTACTACTACTACTACTATTACTACCGCCGCTGCTGCTGTTGCTGCTGTTGCTGCTGCTGTTGCTACTGCTGGTGTCGCTAACATTTGTGACATTATAAACACAATCAAGGAATCCCTACTTCTGGATCAGCGCGAAAAGTCCCTGTAAAACCTTCTCTTGAATTTTAATTTGTTTCACTTCATCTGGCATGTGTTATCCAAAGCGATCAAATTACCAGCTTCTTCCTATATTTATCAACGGGTTTAGAAAATAAATTAGAGGGTGCAGCGAAATGGCACCATTACAAAATCAACCCAAATGCGGAGGTGTTGACGGAAATAAGAAATGAAAAAAAAATCTCGGAACAATGGCAGGGATTAGTGAAGCGACAAATAGAAAAATGATAAATGCTGAATTCAATATATAAATAACAAGGGCTGATGTTAATCAGTCATTTTATGAAGTGAATCGTTATATGTATATGTGACAGATGTGTAACAGCGGGAATCTTCTAGTGAAAGAATGTTTACTAAGATAAATTTTAATTTATAGTCATATATCTGCTTCAAACTGGGAGATCGCAACATATTGGAAACCATTATCACCCAGCTGGAATTGTTTCAATTCTGTAGCATTCATGATTCCACGGAAATTACTCTTGGATGAAAATGATATTTCTCTGCAGAATAACCACATGACATCAAAATAATGACTTATTTTTATAGAAACACTCCTGTTTTTCTTTTTTTGTCTGTGTGTGAAGATGGCGCAGGTAAAATCAAATAAGCAATCTAGTCTGTATCAATTTATAATTGGTTATTAATTTATAACGAGTTATTCCATGATGGAATAGGTGAAATGGCGGATATCTTGTAGTATTTGACTTCAGTTGGTTCGCAGTTCAAATCCATTGCAAGCATTTGATCATGTCTCTGCATAGATAAATATATTCTTCTTGTTTAATCTATTTATTGGCAACAGGTGCCAAAATATCAGGGAATATATGCTTGTTTACATTTTTAAAGGGATACTCACAAAAGTAAATAGAAATAAACGTATTAGATGCCAGTGATTACGGAAGAAAATTCCATAATTGTTTCGATCTTATTCTCACCTCATCAGTTGAACATAGCTTTTGAATTTCACTATACTTGCTTGCTGACGTAATCATTCTTTCTCATTTTGGCACAAGCCATGCAATCGAATCTAGTACATTAGTGGAACTTTATTTTATCGACCCCGAAGAAAATGAAAGGTAGCGTTAACCTCAGTGGAATTTGAACTCAAAATGTAAAACATCGGAAGAAATGCTGCTAAGCAATCTGGTCGACGCACCAGCTTTGCACCTTACTTGCAGACGTAACAATTCTTTCTGCTATAGGGACAAGGCTTGAAATTTTGGGGTAAGGTGTTAGTCGATTACATCGACGCCAGTGCTCAACTGGTACTTATTTTATCGACCTGGAAAGGATGAAAGGCAAAGTCAGCCTCGCTGGAATTTGAACTCAGGTTGTCCTTTTGCTAACGATTCTGCCAGCTCATCGCCTTACTTCGCCGATTAATAACGAAAGAGCAACCAAAACAAGCTGCTTTCCTTTCCGAGGAGAAACTGTCTCTTATCTTTTTAGATCGGCGAGACTTAATTACTGGATCAAGAGTTCATTGAGGTTCATGAATGGAATGGTAGTTTGTGTTTAGTTTATGACTACCAGCTTCTGTTAAAGCGGTAGCAATTTGATCTCAACTATGCTTTCACTGGTTTAATCTTAGATTATCTGCAGTCATACTGTTTCTACACGGGAATATTTTGGCTTCGCTCAAACATATGCTTTCAACTCACTTTTCCTTATTTGTCACTGTTTTCACAGATACGCACACGCACGTACGCACACACACAAAACGCAGTGAATGAAAAACAGCAAGGCATGATCAGAGATAACATCGCTCTAAAAGCCGTGTAGATAATTATATGGCAATAACTCTTCCCTGACATACTCACTGATAACCTCTTTCATCGTATTTTATTAAGTAAAACCTGAGCAAAAGAGTATTCGAATGCAAAACCATGAGACACTTAACTGAATTGCATAAAATGCAGATATTTGTAAATATGAAATCCCATAATCCGTAAGATAGCCTATGAAGACAAGCTATGGTTAAATTGTTGTTTGGCCCCAGTCAGAACTATGATCACAAGTATTCCAGCTTTAATCATCCAGCCATTTTATTTTCAAGGCATGGCTTTCTGCGCCTGCATTTTCCAATGTCTCCCTGGTCACTCACAGTTGTTTGGTGTAATTTAAAAGAAATACCAAATTGTCTGCAGTCCATATTAATTCGTAACTCATAACATTTATACGGGTACTCACATTATTAATGGCCAAGTATATATTTACCAGATGTATATATCTGCAACGTGATAGAAAAATAGATTCAAGTATGACTATATAGTTTAGAGGCTTCCTGCACTTGAATGTAGCAAAGAGGGTGCGTGCGAGCGACGAAACCACTTTGAGCATGATCCTGTAAATCGTAAAAGGAGAGAGAGAGAGAGCATTTGCTCTCATGTGTTTATTTTCTCCCTGCCTGAGGTTACCGTATTCTTTTCCGTAGGCTTTTCTTTCCACGGATAAATCTAATCTTGTTTCTTTTTAAAAATTTCTTCTGTGATACACGAACTCTTTTGATCGCTTTTTTTCCCGATCCCTTTCGATCGGAATTTTACATTTGTTCCTTTTTTCTCTCTTTTCTTTTTCATTTTCGAAAATAAAAGCTCTACATTTGTATTTGTCCCCTCTGTGTTCAGCCCTGTGTGGCCAATAAAGAAAGTTATCTGGTTCTGAGTTCGTTTCCACAGTGTCGTGTATAAAATGGACGAATATCTTCTACAATAGCCTCGGATTAACCGACACCTTGTAAGTAAAAATTGATTGTAGAAAACAGCGCGGAAACCCATCTCACTCATGTTAGCGTAGGTAAGAATCGGTATATTCAAAGAAAAACACCCTGCGGCATTCATGACTAGAACTGAGTTATCTGCCCTGAGAGTAATATTTATTTTGCTCTTTTATGATCTTACGATAACGATAAATGCAGTAGCAAAGAAAATCCTGAATCGATATAGGGTGGTGATCCAGTACGGCCGCCGTGCGATGACTGAACCCAGTGAAATAAGGCCATGAAAAGAATGCGCTCTAACAAGTTTGACAGTATTAAGAATTATTATCATCATGGTATGCTCAAGGGCACCAGCTTATGACTTAATCAATAAAATTGTCCACAAAACTCGACTTGTATTTTTAAGAGTCTGGCAGGATTTGAACTTCAAACGCAAAGTTGGCATAAGTAAATATCACGGAGTATTTTATTCAAAAACTCGAAGAAATCAACTAATCTACAGTCTTCCATAACAATTCTACTCAAATTCGTAGTATACAGAATATAAAATTGATCCTTAGTAAATAATCCTCATTAAATGACTGGTAATTTATATACTCGACCTCCGATGGATGAAAGGCAAAGTTGACAGTCGACCTCGATGAGATTTGATCTCAGGATATGAAGGGATGTCACTAAATTCCACAAGCAGTTTTCCCAAGTCTGCCAACTCACGATAGCTTAAATATGTAAATTTCAATAATTAGGCTCGCTGCCATGTTTTATTTATTTTTAAAGTTTATGTATTAAGGGCAGGAATGGCTGCGTTTAAAAAAAAACTCGTTTTACAACCTGGTAGTTTCGGGTTCAGTCACGCAGCCCGGAACCTCGGGCAAGTATCTTCTATTATAGCCCCAAGTCTACTAATATCTGTAAGTCGATTGGTAGGGGGGGAAACTGTATCGAAGCCGTCGTATATATATATATATATATATATATATATATATATATATATATAATATATAATAATATATGTACGTACATGCATGCATACATACATGTGTATGTGTATACTCTTTTACTTGTTTCAGTAATTGACTGTGGCCATGCTGGAGCACCGCCTTTAGTCGAGCAAATCGACCCCAGAACTTTTCTTTGTAAGTCTAGTACTTATTCTATCGGACTCTTTTGCCAAAGCTACGGCAAAAGTTACGGGGACGTAAACACATCAGCATCGGTTGTCAAGCGATGTTGGGGGGACAAACACAGACACACATATATACGACGGGCTTCTTTCACTTTACGTCTACCAAATCCACTCACAAGGCTTTGGTCGGCCCGAGGCTATAGTAGAAGACACTTGCCCAAGGTGCCACGCAGTGGGACTGAACCTGGAACCATGTGGTTCGTAAGCAAGCTACTCACCACACAGCCACTCCTATATATATATATATTTATGCCGGAGTAAGTACATAAATGTTAAACAAGATGGAAAAACTAGTACTGGAATACCAGAGGTAGAGTAATATGCTTTGTTGGAAGCATCGTAAATATCACAAAAACTGTTACTCAGAGCTTATATGTTTGTGTGTATACGATTACGCGCGTGTATATATATATATATATATATATATATATATATATATATAAACAAGAAAAAATGTTGGTTCTAAAATTTCTCTAGGAGATCAACGCAATAGTTGTACTGACAATTAATATTCGTAGCCACTGTAACATGGCTGTCCGTTCGAGCGGACACTATTGCGTTTTCTTTTAACCCCAAAAGGACATCTCTTCTAGCTGGTTCACGATGCACAGTTGCGTCCGATAAAATTGCGAGCAGGGGAGCGAACCTCTACCACCTTCTAGCGACAGGACCAGTATACCAGTCCTGGTTTCGGGCTATTTCTACCACTCCTCAATACTTGACTCCTCGTCTGCTAAACATATATATATATATATATATAGCTGCATTAAATATAGAAACGCCAGTATGTAGAAGCCTGCTGCGTAACTATCTGGTTCCGAGTTCGTTTCCACTGATTTTGTTTTCATATATGTATTTGGATACATGTGTGTATTTGTTCCACATGACAAGTGGACGTTTATGTCTTCACCCCTTCAACTCAGCTGTTTTAGCAAAAAAAAATAGAGATGAATAAGTATCTGCCTTTAAAAACTATCTACTAGATTTGATCTGTTCGACCAAACCTTTCAGGGCGTTGCCCCAACATGGTTGCATTCCAATGACTGAAAGATGTAAAAGAACAACAGTTGCAGACAAGAGGAAAGGTCTTGATTTGATTGCGATCTTTTTTTTTTTCTTTTTCCATGTCGGCCGTTTAAATTACTTATTTTATATCGCATTGAATTAATCTTATGGCGTCATTAGTTACAGAATTGCAACAGGCCATTCACTCATTTACTGCATATCTATATTGCATATCTGGAGAAACTAACAAGGGGCTGTTTGTACAACTCGAGGCTGAAGAAATACCACACAATATATATATATATATAATTTCTATAATTATGAGCATAATTATAATTAGGTTTCAACAAAAATTTGCTTCACCACATACCGAAATTTAGAAATAGCAGTTAATATACTATTCTGCTACCATAAGATATCTCCCATTTGTAGAGTATTGCTGTCAGGGAGATATCTTATGGTAGCAGAATAGTATTTTAACTGCTATTTCTAAATTTCGGTATGTGATGAAGCAAATTTTTGATGAACCCTAATTATAATTATACTCATAATTATAGAATTTTTGTATAAGTTTACCGATAATGGTTCTTTTAACATACCGAACTACTTGGTAAAATTATTAATTGATTAATTAATTTTGCCCTTTATTATTATTGATTTTATTATATATATATATATATATATATATATATACACACACACACAGAGTGTCCCAAAAGTCTCACCGCAGTGAATTTTTTCTCCAAGATGTATTTCGAAACATGTGTAGAAGAATCAGTTTATGTACTGAAAATGGAGGACGACACATATAAAGGATGACCTCTTATAAATTTGTTTTAAAGTTTTGTAATGTCTAATATATTCTTTTGTAGTCTTGTACCATCTTACAAATATCTATTTGGCAATAAAATACTTAATGCGGAGAGACTTTTTGAACGCCCTGTTGTATGTGTGTGTGTGAGTGTGTGTTAAAGGCACGAAATTGTCCTTGACTCACTCACTGGCCGATAACAGATGAGGAATTGGGACCTTCTGTGTCTGTTTACCGTTCGTCTGTGCATTTAATACGTTTTTTAACTTGCCATTCTATATCTGCTTTTTGTTTGTGCATAGCTAGCTTACCAACCATTTGGTTCCAGGTCCATCCCACTGCGTGAAATTTTGGGCAAGTGTCTTCTACTATTGCCTCGGGCCGACCAAAGCCTTGAGAGTGGATTTCGTAGACGGAAATAGAAAGAAGCCCGTGTGTATATATATATATATATATGAGACCCCCTTCGGTCATGACTGACCATGGGATTGCACCTAGAAAGTTACCCTTCCAGGCACAAGTCCGGCAAGTTTGTTTTTACGGAAGACCAGCAGTCGCCCATGCATAACGGCCTCCCCTCTTTATGCCACCGATGTTATCCAAGGGAAAGGCAAAGGGACCGATACAGCTTGGCCTGTGTGACGTCGCAACTCATTTCTACAGCTGAGTTAACGTGAAATAAAGTGTCTTGCTCAAGAAAACAACTCGCAGCCCGGTCCGGGATTGGAACTCACAACCTCACGATCGTAAGCTCGACGCTCTAACCACTGAGCCATGCGCCTTCACTGTGTGTGTGTGTGTGTGTATGTGTTTGCCCCCCCCCCCACCATCGCTTGACAACCGATGTCAGTGTGTTTACATCTCCGTAAATTAGCGGTTTGGCAAAAAGAGACCCGATAGAATATGTGTAGGCTTACCAAGAATAAGTCCTGGGGGGATTTGTCCGATCAAAAGGTGGTTCGCCAGCATGACCGCAGTCAAATGACTAAAACAAATAAAAGAGTAAAATATATATATGGTGTATGCGTGTACCCACCACATAAATATATTATATACATATTATATTACATATAATAATTATTTCTTTATTGCCCACAGGGGGCTAAACATAGAGGGGACAAACAAAGAGATTAAGTAGATTACATCGGTCCCAGTGCATAACTGGTACTTATTTAATCGACTCCGAAAGAATAAAAAGCAAAGTCGACCTCGGCGGAATTTGAACTCAGGACGTACAGCTGAAACAAACAGGAAACTATTAATATAAGTTTACTCTTCTCCGTTAAACAATTTTCTGCAGAGACATACTTTTAGATAAATGCTAAATGGCGTAGTTCTTCTAAATGAATTATTTTTCCAGTGTCTAATAAGCAAGTTATTTTTGCTAATGTACAGTTCTTTCGTGCTGTAGAATATTCTAAATTTAAATTGACTTTATCTAGAAAGCATCAAAATAGTTATCTGATCTCTGACCTTCCCTTTGGTAAGGTATTCTACGCCTATAACTTATTTCTTTCAAAATTTCATTGCATAAGATTGATACCATGAAATTCCTCGAATTGAGCTCTATCATTTAAGCTTAAATAAAATATAGTTTGGTTTTAAAATTAAAAAAAAATTAATTATACTTAAAATCCAATTTTTTGCCTTACTTATATTTTTTCATAATATTTTATCTCACAACAATTTTGATATAAATTTTTGTTGCATGGAACCAAAACTATAAAATTCTTCATGCTTACTTCTACCATTCAAACCAAGATAAATATACTTTGCTTTTAAAATTAAAAAACAGAGTTTAGATCTAAACTTGATTGGTGGCGTTAGTTGCTCTCCTATGACGTTGCTACAAATTTTGATGTAAACTTTTTTCTACTGGATCAAATATCATTTTTCTTATGTCAAAATGTAGCTAGGGACGAGTCCTCTTCAAAAATGTTAAGAACTGAATTTGTGACAGGCTCTGAAAGACGCTGCGTATGAGATATTTGAAAAGAAATTTGAGAAATTTGAAAAGAAAATATGGAACCGGTTATTTCTCCAAAAATGATGTCACTATACACAAAATTTTATAACATTTTCCTAACATGACGAGTTTAATATATATCTTAACCATACAATACAAATCTTCTGTAGCTTTTCCATTCTATTTAGCATTTTATACATCCAACCACGTGCTTTTACATACCAACTCTAATAATATGAATAATATATATATATATTTATAAATATATATATGTATGTATATAATGTATATGTGCATATATATATATATATTAATATATATACATATATATATATATACGTATATATACATTATATATATATATATGTATGTATATATATATATATATATATATATATATGTATGGGTGTGCGTATGTTTGTGAGTCTGTGTTTGTCCCCACCCCCAACATCGCTTGATAACCGATGCTGGTGCATTTACGTCCCTGTAACGTAGCGGTTTGGCGAAGGATACCGATAGAATAAGTACTAGGTTTACAAATAATAAGTCCTGGGTCGATTTGCTCGACTAAAGGCGGTGCTCCAGCATGGTCGCAGTCAAATGACTGAAACAAGTATAAGAATAAAAGAATATATATATTCATATGTAAACAGTAAAGCGAGTGGTCACATCAAAGTGGCAGATGAATGTTTTTACTAGTTTAACCCCAGGCGGATTCTCCACAAGCTGGTTTTCATTTTTTAAAGTATTTTTATTGCAAATTAAGGTGATTTCTTCCAACATTAATTAGTGTAAATATAATCAGTAATTCAACATTCACAACAAAATGTTCGTTGCTAATTAAGAACATTTCACAAAAACATATAAGATACAAGTGTTCTTTTTCTTCGGACAAATTCTTTGTTGACCAGTGTTATTCTTATCGTAGTTTACAAATCCAAGCATGAAAATGCCACTCAGCTTTGAAGTGTTTGAAGTAGACGCCTCCACTTTTTACACACACACTTATCTATTAATGATGTACACAAATACATGTCAGGTAATCATAATACTGAAATACTCATAAAGTAAACACATACAGACAAATATATTAATATAACAAGTTTTAAAAAAAACATACAATCAATGAGGAGACAAAAGATACAGTAGGATGATACAGGTTGATTTTATTAGGTATTTCTGCTTATTTAGAAACCTACAACGAACAGGTCAGATGCTAAACTCTGAATTTCACAGGGTACAATCTTAAAGTTTACACCGTTCCGCTAAACGCAGAAAATTTTTGTTTCGCTATTGGCTGAAAATATACAGTTTTCTCGATTTTTAAACCTCTGTAAGATTTTCTCCAATTATTTCTTCACAACATCATCCCTTCAAAGCAATGAGACTGGAAGGCTACGTTATCATAGTCGATTTTCAGATTGTTTTACTGTCTTTTAAAAAATGCATATTTTGCGAATGAAAAAACTAGATCCGAAGTAACATCCATCTGCCACTTTGATGTGGCTACTCGCTTTACTGTTTAGTATACGTTACTTCTACTCGATCTCTCCTTGAGATTTTATAACTAGCTATTCTGCTCGTCCCTCCTCTCTCTCTCTCTTCTCTCTCTCTCTTCCTTCCTTTGCTTCTCTTTCTTTTCTTTTCTCTCTTCTCTGTCACGTGACCGCTGGCCGAAATCTGCCTCTCAGCTTCCCACCAGCGACGTGTTAACATCGTTGTTTTTCGTCCGCCGCCAAGGCATCGCCGATAAGGCTCCTTTCCAATGCGCCAGACAAAATTTGTTTGCTTGTTATCAGTCGTAAGACACTTGTTGTTTTCACCGTTAATGCTTCTGTATTTCATGTTTCTGTATTCCATTATTGTTTTTTGCCTTTTATATTCGTCCCTTTTGCTGTCCCGGTGTTCGTATGCATTCGATCCTTCTTCCAGGAAATCTACGCTCCCAGCTTAGTTTTTCTAATGCCCCAATTGCTTAGTTTTTCTTGGAGGGCTGGCCGTGATCTAGTAATCTCAAGATTAATCAACCGAAATTACTACGATGATCCGGTTCTTGACTGAAGACTGAGGGTTTCGAATGTCCTGTCCGTGTTTATTGTATCGTCTTCTAAGAGTTATACGTTCTTGTCCATGTTGTATTTTTCTACATACCTTAATATATATATATATATATATATATATATATATGGTACTATTTAAGAAGAGTGGTCCCGGTGCGCGCACTCGCGAACTCGCGCATCTGTGCTAGCCAGTCGTGACTAGTCGATCCTACAACGACTACCTAGCGCGGGTGCGCGTATGCAAATTAATATATGCAAATTATATATATATATATATATATATATATATATATATCGCACCCTCATTAGACACCCTCATTTTTAATTTATATATATATATATATACACATAGTGAGGGCGCGTGGCTTAGTGGTTAGGGCATTCGGCTCATGATCGTAAGGTTGTGAGTTCGATTTC
>NC_043003.1:60593572-60616072 GCF_006345805.1 Octopus sinensis | reverse complement strand
CCAAAGATTGGTTCAGGCCATATCTAACTTGATAGAAACCTGATTCTGCGTCTTGGAAACTGTTTCTAATCATCGATGTTCCAGTATGAAGCATCATATTCATGATGTGGGGACTAAAAATATTTGTTGCATCTACATGTTTATAAGATTAATATAAATGTCTTGTGGAACCGTTAATGTTTGCTGATTGCGAATAGATATCTTTATATCGTCCTGGTGCCTAGTATTTTTAAAGTCGAATCCTTATCTAGCATAACGTTTTTGTTTATACGTAACTCGTAGATCCTTCCATTCTGTGTTCCAGTTTATTTCCACCAGAAACCCAAAGCTAATTATAATGAAACTGGTGTCTGTTACATAGCCTTTCGTGGGGAGCAATACTTCACTGTTGTTAACTCAAAGATGGATGAGATGGTAGTCAGCAACGTTTGAAGGTTTGAAGTTTATCATTTTAATATGAACGGTAAAATAACGTATTTGGATTAATACAATTAACGTCTCTTATTTGTGGCCTTGTGTCCATGTAAGATATCCGTATTTAATTTGTATTTAGAAGTCTCTGAATAAAACACACAAAGGCGGTGGCCAGGCAGAATCATTAACATGTCAGACAAAATTACTTAGTGGTATTTCTTCTTGCTCTTTACGTTTTGAGTTCAAATCCTGCCGAAGTCTTTGCCTTTCATTCTCTCCATGATCATGATCACGATCATGATCATCATCATCATCATCAACTTCTGGACATTACAATCTCGACTCACATGATTTATAGAGCCGGCCATCCGGTTTTCTTGGCGTACGAGTGACCGAGATCACAACATGGCCCTTGATCAGGACGCCATTCCGTTGCAGGATTATTCTTATTCTTCCAAAGCAACCTGGATAATGAAGATGTTTTCAACATCTCCAGGTGTCCATATACATGCTGACACAACAAAGAATATATCTCAACTAAATGTCACATATTCTAAACTCCTGAAAAATAATTTTAACAAAATCCAAACAAATCAGCCCTCAGACCATTAGCAATCTTAATGCCAAGCCAAGATAATAATGAACGACGGGAAGTTGGTTTTTTATGATGATTTGTCTTATTGGGTGGAAGGGAGCGTAACCTTTTACTTGAAGTTACATTGAGGTCTATGAGGGAACTGATGTCACAGAACATGAAGGACTGATCGTCTCGGTTACCTGGACTGTAAATAGATGATTTAGCAATCTCATGCAACAAGAACGATCACACTATTGATAGATCTAGAAAGAACTCGATGAGTACACTTAAGGAATTCGATTCAAAGGCTACGTATAGCACACTAGATAAATTCATAGATAAATTCAACACCAAACTTAAACCCAAACAAATATTACCTCTTCAGAAATATAAACATACAAAAAAATACACATCTACTCATGGATTCTGATGCTCAACCATATGCTTTATCAAATTTAATTTTAAAGATTTTTTACCTATATTCAGGCGGGTACTTTCGACATTTATAGCACTGCATTAACAAGAAGTGGCTTTAAAAAATTTTCATTTATATGACTTATTTTTCCACAGGTTATCTGGTTTAACCCATTCTACAACATGAATGTAGCCAAGAACTTGCTTACACTAGTAAGACAACGTTTCCCACTTGTGCACAGCTACGAAAAATTATTCAAGGCTATTAACTTTAAGGTTATTTATTGTTGCATATACAGCGTGGCCTCTAAGATTCATGACGCAACTTGAAACACTCTCCTAGAAACAACTAACCAGTAACTTGTATATCCAAAACATTGTGAATATGAGGATGTAAAGGAGAGCGCTGCAGTGCGAATGTATGATCAGAGGATCGTATCTTTCTAAATCGGTGGTATACAGAGCAATTGCAACATCCTCTGATGGTGTTAAGAGAAACCACAAGAGTCTCTCGCAAACATCTCAAGAGCTGATGCTGCAAAGTTCTACAGTCATTCAGTCTAAGGGACTAAAAGAACCTTGTTTCTTTGTCTCAATGTGTTTAGCGATTCAGAAATCGCAAAACTGAACGTGCTTCGGTAACGCGAAGTTTAGTGACATGACAAAAGCATATAAAAAACGGAACAGGAAGCGATAGCTTATGCTTAACGAAAATATTCTATGTCTGGTTCTCAACCATTTTATGCCTCTAGACCTCTTTGATTCCTGTTTTCGTCAGGGTATGAGACTCTCCTAGCAATTTGATGCCTAAAAACTTCTACATTATTACGATATAAAATTATCATAAATTGTATAAAAATGTTTAAATATTTTGTGTAATGTAGAAATACGACCAATTTATTGCATCAATTTTAGAAAATCTTATATGGACCCACAAGGGCTAAATGGAGCCCTAAGGGCCACATGGATCCCCAAAGATCAAATGGACCCTGGTTGAGAACCACTGGTCTACATCAGTAACTTTTTAGCATTAAACAGGCCATATTTGGCCCAAATCTTCAACCTATTTTATGTTCAACCTGGGCAAATCTTGTCCTTCACATCTAACCACGTCATTCGAAAAATAATCAATCACGTCAGTGAAATCTCGAAGTACAAGATCATAGACTAATTCAAAACGATATGAATTAATATGCATTACATTTGAGAGAGAGTAATCTGAATACTAAAAGTGTTAATCAGCCAGTGATTTCACTGAAGTGGGATTTGGGGCCATTGCCAATTTGCCGCTTTCGGAAACAATTCAATCCGTGTAACTACCAGACATTACCTAGTCAATATACAATAAATAATAGGGCGGCGGGCTGGCAGAATCGTTAGCACGCCGGGCAAAATACTTAGCAGTATTTCGTCTGCCGCTACGTTCTGAGTTCAAATTATATCGAGGTCGACTTTGCCTTTCATCCTTTCGGGGTCGATTAAATAAGTACCAGTTACGCACTGGGGTCGATATATTCGACTTAATATTTTTGCCTGTCCTTGTTTGTCTCTTCTACATTTAGCCCCTTGTGTGTAATAAAGAAATAAATATACTATAAATATTGAAGTGTATGTAGATAGCCCTTTTTATATTACTTCAGACGTGAGTGCTTTCCCTTACATCTTTAGCTCCTAGAAGACACAGCCAGCAGTAGTTGGGTTAGCTGTAACTAAAACAAGCAGCTGGCCGGCCTTCACCAATGAGAATTTGGCTAAAAGGTGTTCTTCAAATACAAATAAATAAAAATTCATCCTTCTCACAGTCAGCCCATTTCACCCGGTATTGATTGATCGAATGCATGTGAACACAGATCTAAGCTACAAGAGAGTGAAAAATCTGATTATCTCTCTCTCTATATATATATATACAAGCGCACACACATTTATGTAGCTATATTTTTTTTTACGTGTGTCTATTCCTTTATGTTTATACCTATGTAACTATATTTGTGCACGTATATGTATGTCTGTGTATGTATGTTTGTGCATAGACACACAAGATTTTATGAGGTAAGATATGACAGAAAAAGTAAGAGATAGAAAGACAGAGAGACAAAGAAAGAGAGAGGCAGAGGCAGAGCGAGAGAGAGAGAGAGAGGCCGGCTGATAATGTACTACAGTGTTAGTGACCGTGTAATGTGTACGCGTAAGTGGGCGCATATATGAATGTATGAGTGTGTCTGAAAGAGACCAGATGTGGAAGCCGAGGAACAGATAACAGAAAGGATGTCGTTGATCTGAGAGACGTCAGTGTGTGAGAGAATGTTCAGTGTGCGTGTAGGTACGCGCATATGCGTGTGCACGCGCGTGTACTGAGAGGGAGGGAGGAGAGAAAGGGAGAAGAGAGAGAGAGAGAGAGAAAGTAGAGAGCTATATATATATATATAGAGAAAGAATATGTGAAAGCAGGCGGATGAAGAATGGTGGTCACTGTATGTGTATGTGTATGTGTGTGCGTTTTTCGATCGTGTTTGTGGCTATGAGTGCATGAGGCTGAAAAGGACAGCATATATGAACATGGTGGTAACAGAGAGGGACAGATAGATAGATGGATGGCTAGATAGATAGATAGATAGATAGATAGATAGATAGATAGATAGATAGATAGATAGACAGAGACAGAGAGGTAGATAGATAGATAGATGGATAGATAGATAGATAGATAGATAGATAGATAGATAGATAGATAGATAGATAGATAGATAGATAGATAGTGTTTCTTTATTAGCCACACAGGGCTGCACACAGACAGGACAAATTACAAGGTAGAGCTTTTCTTTTGGGGGTAAAAAAAGGGGGTTTGGTTTTCGATCAATATTCGATAGATAGATAGATAGACAGATAGATAGATAGACAGATAGATAGATAGAGAGATAAACAGAGACAGAGAGGAAGATAGATAGATAGATAGATAGATAGATAGATAGATAGAGATAGATAGATAGATAGATAGATAGACGATAGATAGATAGATAGAGAATAAACAGAGACAGAGAGGAAGATAGATAGATAGATAGATAGATAGATAGATAGATAGATAGATAAACAGAGACAGAGAGGAAGATAGATAGATAGATAGATAGATAGATAGATAGATAGATAGATAGATAGATAGACAGATAGATAGATAGAGAGATAAACAGAGACAGAGAGGAAGATAGATAGATAGATAGATAGATAGATAGATAGATAGATAGATAGATAGATAGATAGATAGATAGATAACAGAGACAGAGAGGAAGATAGATAGATAGATAGATAGATAGATAGATAGATAGATAGAGAAGAACTGTTGTAGGATTCACATGCTTGTATATCTGTACGATAAATGGAACGAGGCAGGCCTTCACAGAGGGGTATGTGTGTTTATGCATGTATGTGTATGTGCACCTGTCGAGAGTATGCTTCTTTCTATACATACATGAACGCATGCGTGTGAGACACAGTTGTTTTATGTGTGTGTGTGTGTGTGTGTGTGTGTTTAAAGTATGCGTGTGGGAGAGAGATATTTAAGAAAATCCCTGTGATGCGAGAACATTGATCTGTTTGTGTATGTATAGGTGTGTATGAAAAAAAAAAGGCAGGGAGCAAGGAAATAACTATGGAAGGAATGTGAAAATAGGAAATCAATGGATTAATGTGTCCCTCTGTGTGTGTGTGTGTGTGTGTGTGTTGTGTGTGTGTGTGTGTGTGTGTGTGTGTGTGAGTGTGCGTGTGCGTGTGTGTATGTGTGTGTCTGTGTATGAGTGTGTATGTGTGTGTCTGTGTGTATGAGTGTATATGAGTGTATATGAGTGTATGAGTGCATATGTGTGTATGTGTGTATCTGTATGTGTGTCTGTGTATGTGTGTATCTGTGTGTATGTGTGTATGCGTGTGTCTGTATGTGTGTCTGTGTATGTGTGTATGTGTGTATGTGTCTGTGTATGTATGTATGTATGTATATGTGTGTGGGTGTGTAGGAAGCGGTAAAGAAAGGGAGAGAGAAATCTATTGCACTGGGTATGGGGAAAAGGTATGCGTGCGAATGCGAAAACGTAAGGATATCAGATAAGCGATGAGGCAGAGAGATACGGGGTTAGGGGTGGGGGGGATCGTAGTAGATCAGTGGTGCTCCAGCATGACCGCAGCTGCATGGCTGAAACGAATAAAAGAATGAAAGAATATCAAAGAATATGTAGGAATGCTTTATCAACAAGAAAGAAAGAAAAGTTATGTAGAAGATAGTTCTGGATTAAGTGGGAAACATAATTAGTGATGTATGCACTCTTCATCTGGTGTTTCTGGTTTTTCACCATCAAACAAGCCAGAATTTATCTGGCCATAGCTTCCACACCGACAGCAAACGCCCAATGATCAACTCTCTTAATCTGTATTACCCACACCCCCACCACCATCACCACCACCAAAGGCTTTATATGCTGCTACAAAATCGATTTTCCGAAACCTTTCTGGGTTCATTATTTACATTATTTACATTTGACGGATATTTGTCCTCGTCTTGTTTGTTGTTAACACAACGTTTCGGCAGATATACCCTCGAGCCTTCATCAGGTCAAATGTAAATAATGTAAATAATATAAATAATGTACATAATTCCTCATCTCTTAGATATAGAACTGTATTACCTTTCTGGGTTACTGATTTTTTCGAACCTGGGATGGTTGCTTTGGATAACACACATTAAATGAAACTATATTAAATTTACATAATAATAAGATGATACACTGATATCATTAGTATAACTGATTGAAGTTTAATAATGCTGTTATGTAGGGGGGATCCTTAAGAGGTCTCAGAGGGTAGCGTCTTCCTGAGCTAGTTTTCCACCACATTTCTTAAAAATCGAGGAAGAGACCTTGGTCTCGGGACCACTCATGTCTAGAAACTGAGGTTGGGATAAGCAAGGGCATGCTCTCCGTAGAAAATACAGTCCCCAAAAGTCTCATTATAGCAAAGGAGAATGGGCACCAGTCAGCCAAAGTGTTGGGGTGGGCTGCACCTGCCTACATCGGTTGCTATGGTATTGAGTTAGATCCGATCACCTCCGTTAACTGGGACAAAAATTGGATTTAAAACACTGGATGATGATGATGATGATGATGATGAATACAGTACGATGCAAAACTACTGTTAAGTGAAAGCTATCAGTAAACTAGTCTGGCAGCCGCGGGAATTTGAGGTTCCTCCTTGACGATTAGTGCGGGTTATAAAAGTTTCAGGAAAATCAATTTCCGGGAAGTCGGTGTTGTACGTATGAATTGTCTTAACTGAAGAAGATCTTGTGTAAAGGAGGAATTTCTTTTTATCTACTGCGCAATGACCCGAAACGTACGTATTAAATACATCCAATATATCAATGCTAGTATTGACTTCATTATTATCTGGCAGGATCGTTAGCATGCTGGACGAGATACTTAGCGCTATTTCTCCTGTCGCTACGTTTTGAGTTCAAATTCCGCCGAGGTTGATTTATACTTTCACCCTTTCGAGGTCAATAAATTAAATATCAGTTGAGTACTGGGGTCTACGTTAGTGACTGTCCCCCTCTCCACAAAATTCAGGCCTTGTCTCTATAGTTTGATTATTATATATACATAATACAACATCATAGCAGTACAAGCAGGCCAGATCTTACTATATTCATACGGTCATATGGATACTCTAATAAGGAATTGTAGTGCTCTTTTCTATTCGACTTAAGTCCGAAAATGTATATGCGTGTATGTGTGCGTGCATGTATGTGTGTGTGAGTGTAAATGTATATTTATACGTTTATGTGTATATAATTTTATAAATATACACACGCATATATATATAATATATATATATATATATATATATATATATATATATATATATATACATATTTGTATATATGTATATATATATTTATTTGTATGTATACAAGTATATGTACATGTATCCATGCATATATGTGTGCGTGTGTGTGTGTCTGTTTACATATATATATAAATGATATAATATAATATAATATACACACACATATTTGAAAAAATGAGTAGAAATGGCCTTTCTGATAATTTTTCCACTTTAATAATTAGATATTTTATTAAGTGTTTATGCATTATGCATGCTTATATATATGTGTGTGTGAGTGCGTATGTGTGCGCGTGTGTGCGTGCGTGTGTTTGTGGGTGTGTGCTTGTCAGTGTTTGTCCCCACCACCACCGCTTGGTAACCAGTGTTGTGTTTATGCCCCTGTCACTTAGCGTTTCGGCAAAAGTGGTCGATAGAGTAAGTATTAGGCTTAAAAAAATACGTCCTGGCATCGAGTTTTTCGACTAAATCCCTTAAAGACGGTACTCCATTATGGCCACAATCTAATAATTGAAACAGCTTAGAGATAAAAACATAAAAGATGATATATATATATATTCTTTTATTCTTTAATTTGTTTCAGTCATTAGATTGCGGACATGCTGGAGCACCGCCTTTAGTCGAGCAAATCGACCCCAGGACCTCTTTGTAAACCTAGTACTTATTCTATGGAGCACTTAAGCCGAACCGCTAAATCCCTGGGATGTAAACACACCAGCATCGGTTGTCAAGCGATGGTGAGGGGCACACACAGACAAATACATATCATAAATATATATACAACGGGCTTCTTTCAGTTTCCGTCTACCAAATCCACTCACAAGACTTTGGTCGGCCCGAGGTTATAGTAGAGGACACTTGCCCAAGTGCCACGCAGTGGGACTGAACCCGGAAGCATGTTGGTTGATAAGCAAGCTACTTACCACGCAACCACACACACACACATTATTTATATGTAGTTAAGTATATGTCCGGTCAAAGGTGACCAACGGTTTCATACCCGTGATCATTCTTGACCGAAGAGGTCTTTACTTTTTGCGCTATATATATAAATGTATTTATGTATATACACATACATACATGCATGTGTATATCTATCTATCTATCTATCTATCTATCTATCTATCTATCTATCTATCTATCTATCTATCTATCTCTATCTATCTATCTATCTACATACATGATATATATATGTATATATATATATATATATATATATATATATATATATATATACGCATATACATCTATACATTGCTATATATTTACCTATTTATATATCAGCATCCCCTTCACATTCTTGAAAATCTTACAATCACGTGAAATTTCGTAACGCCAAGCCTTGTTTACTCATTAATTTTTATGCTACAAATTGGAAAGTGTTTCAATAGCATTGTCTATCTGTCTGTCTGTCTGTCTGTCTGTCTGTCTGTCTGTCTGTCTCTGTCTCTCTCTCTGTCTCTCTCTCTCTCTCTCTCTCTCTATCTATCTCTTTTTCCCTCCCTCGAAAAAGAAAAGCAGATAAATAACTTTGATACATGAATATATCAATCTTTGATCCCCCACATACGTACGTTATTTATTCGTAAAACGTTTGAAGTAATACACATTATAGCATACATAAGGATCTGCTACATACGTGCGAAAATCTGTCTGTGGGTGTGTTTGTAGAGTTGTTAGCTAACTCCTCCTACATCGTTTCCTCGATTTTGATTAAACTTGACACGTGAGTAGTTAGTATATATGTCTGGAAACCTCATGGTATACTTACATTGTTGAAAAAAAAAATCGATAATAGGCCCCTGGGAGGGATCCTTATATATATATCTAATACATTTCATATTAATAGCCAAGGGAAATAACCCTTTCATTTTCCTAAATCATTTGGTATAAATCAAATTGAGTATGCTTATTTCTTAGTATTTGAACTGTCAGAGTTATTTTCGTACTTTATCCAGTACAACCCTTAAACAAGTAAATAGTATTTTCCTAAACAATAGATCCACTTACTTCGGTTAGTGACTTATTCAAGAATTAACCAACACTAGCGCCGCTGAGGGTAATATTCTCTGGGAACGTAAAAAGCCCTTTCCAGAATTATTTACTTTGAATTGTTATTATCTCATATCCGATTTGCCTGTTATTACGTAACATGTTTCACGATTTTAGTATACATACCTTATTAGTATTTCCTCCTAAGTTCTCTAAACTCTGAGAATGCATTAAAACCCTTTTCGGGGCTGCTTTATTTGAATCCTTACTATCGGGTAACTAATTACATAATTCTTACTATCGGGTAGCTATTACATAACTGACTTCACAATTTGGGTATTCATAACTTATTGGGAATTCTTAAAAACAAGATCCTATGTAAGACAGTTCGATATTCTCTGTAAATGCACAAAAACTATTTTAAGGGCTACATGTTTTGTATTGTTGTTATTGAATTAGCGAAACAATTATGAGAACGAAGCCAAGGGATAAACCCCGCTTTCCCGGGAATTACTGTGTACGTCAGCTAGTATATAATAAGCATGGTATGCATACACCGAAATTTCTGTCGACTGCTCTGTGACAGAAGCTGGTACAATCGGATTTCCTGGGAAGCGGGACATTACTTTCCACTCAGCACATAGATCACCACCACCACCACCACCACCACCACCACCACCACCGCCACCATCATCATCATCATCATCATCATCATCACAACTTGCAGCAACAGCAATAGCCACAGCAACAGCAGCAGCATTTGCTATAGGGCTAGAGAACTTATCCAAAGTTCTTTGATATTACCGGTATGCTATCTCCCACCACACCTAGTATACAAACGGAGCTTGTTATGTAGCTTTTTTTTGTAAATTTATGTTACATTCACTATTAGGCTTGTTATCTGTAAAAACCAATCCGTTAATCATATTCTCTACAATCAACTAAAGTGGAACAGGTGGAACTTCTGTATCCTCTTCTCGCCCTGTCGCTCGGTGTTGTTCCAACATCATTGGCTCTTTATTCAATAAGTTTTTCGAGGGACCTTCAATCACATCTTCGGTGAATTCTTCAGACCTTCAGCCAGTTCCATAGTATCTTGCTGAACATGATGTTTGCTTACTACATGTAGAGGATCTTTTCTTTTTGAAGGCCAGATTTTCCTAGTTAACTAAACAATTTGAAACTTCGTATACTGGTAGAATGTGTCAAAAGAAAACAAATTCGTAAAAATTAAACTACATTTAAGTTACAAATTACAATTTTGTTTTCAATTTTGTTTACAATAATGTTTTCTTTTGACACATTCTACGAGTATGGTGATTATTTGACGCCTTAAATCTTGGTGCTGATCTATTCTTACTCTCTTTACTATTTACTCTTTTACTTGTTTCAGACATTTGACTGTGGCCATGCTGGAGCATCGCATTTAGTCGAGAAAATCGCCCCCAGGACTTATTCTTTGTAAGCCCAGTACTTAATCTATCGATTCTCTCTTTTGTCGAACCGCTACGTTACGGAGACGTAAGCACACCAGCATTAGTTGTCTAGCGATGTTGGGGGGGGGGGACAAACAAAGACACACAAACACACACACACACACACACACATATATATATATGCATATATATATATACGACGGGCTTCTTTCAGTTTCCGTCTACCAAATCCACGCACAAGGCTTTGGTTGGCCCGAGGTTATTGTAGAAGACACTTGCCCATGTGGTTCGTAAGCAAGCTACCTACCACACAGTCACTCCCTACAAATAAAACTCCAAGTAGACATGCTTTTCTAAGAAAGCTCAGTTACAACAACAATGTAACAATGTTTTTGCGTCTATCCTGCCTGAGGAATAATTTTCTTCCGATCCTCAGGATTATGAGTAACAGCTTTTGTATCATCTCAGGAAGTTCCAACTATTCTTTCAATGATGTGCAAATTAAGGAGCTTTTGAACGGTTTCAAACCAAGATTTACGCATCAGAAAATGAGTGCAGAAAAGGCATAAAAAGAGGACTATTATTGCAGAGAGTGTTCGTTGGTTGATAGGGAATAACAGTTTATAGAAATTCGCACAAATACTTTTCTACTCTAGGCACAAGCCCCGAATATTTTTGGAGGGGACCAGTCGATTATATCGACCCCAGTGCGTAACTGGTACTTATTTAATCGACCTCGAAAGGATGAAAGGCAAAGTTGACCTCGGTGGAATTTGAACTCAGAACGTAAAGACAGACGAAATACCGCTAAGCATTTCACCCTGCATGCTAACGCTTCTGCCAGCTCGTACATATAGCCTTAAAAATAGGGTGACACTTGAGACATTGAATCTCATACAAAACAATATCGTGGGCATAAGTCAATATATGCGTATATATGCAAAATATGGTATCTGGGTGTATGCAAGTGTGTGTCGAAATACAAGTTGCACCTTCCACATTTTGAAAATCCTCACGTAAACATTTGGTTTTCGCTTGAAAGACCACCGTATCTACACGTTGAATCAAACAACATACATAAAGCCGTTCTATTTTAAGCATAATATTATATCTAAGCAAGAACAACGTAAAGGTCGAATTACAAGCCCTATCCCAAAATAGCTGGCCATTCTTTACATTTGCTGCAAGTGTGGAATTCCGTAACCTGATATTTCTTGTGTCTGTGTATACACACATATATATGTATATCCACATGTGTGTGTGTGTGTGTGTGTGTGTGTGTGTGTGTGCATTTATGTGTGTATATATACAAATATCCGAGAAAATAAATGCTGAAAAATATATGTAAAAATATTTTCGGAACATAACTTTATAGAGGTAGAAAAAAAAAAAAAAACATTTCCCTGGTTTGAAAGTGGGTTTATGGGAGTCTGTTCATATCTAAGCATGAATTCTCTTTCGTGTACGCAATGGTTGAATATCTCTCTCTTAATATTATGGAACAATTCTGGCTTCCGCAAGCTTCTTAAAATCATGCATTTTTCTGCAATGCAGAACATGCATCTTTGAGTAGCATTTATTTATGATCTGGATTTATCGGCTACCTTCCATGACATGATGTACTCAGTTTTACGACGCGGTTAGAATTTTATCGTGAAGCGTCCTCCGAATTATTGAATTTAGGTTGTTGTACAGACTCCAATACACAGGTTTGATCACTGCTTCATGATCCACTCAACAGACATGCAGTATCATTCCTATATGAACTTATGGCTTCAATGATTGGGTTGGAAATTTGTGATAATTTTATGATAGCGGGACAGCTACAGGCAATCATTACTCTATGATATCATCATTAAAATCACTGACCTCAACATTGTTATTGAAGTAAGTGGCGGTTCTATCGAAGACCTCTTTGGTAACTTATATATTAGAGTCTTTTATGTTTTCGCTCCTCACTAGTACTATTCATTGAAGATTAGCTATGACCTTCTAGCTATGGTTATACGTAATAGATATATCCTTAAATATTTTTGAAATAAACAAGCTTTCGCGAAAACAACATTTATTCACCACTTCATACACATGCGCACGCGCACACAAAGCATAGCCCATTATCAACATACCCCAATACCAATTCACCAACGAATCCTATATAAATCGATAGTTTGATTACGCTCTCTTCCACTTACATTTGTAAGAAATATACTACATCACAAAAAATTATATAAACAACGAATAAAATTGATAGACAAACGTCATCTAACCATGAAACCAGTGGCGTGAAACTCGAGTCATAAGACAAACCTAATGCTTCCGTTTCAGTAAAAACAATTATATATATATATATATATATATATATATATATATATATATATATATATATATATATATATATATATATATATATTATATATATATATGTATATATATATGCGTATCTGTATGTGTGTGCGTATCTGTATGCGTGTGTGTGTATTGTGTTGTGTTTGTATATCTGTGTGTGTTTGCATGTATAATTAAGTAAGAAATTAACATCACTGTGTACAACAACTATTCTTCTGTAATATTGTTTTTGTTTTATTTGTCCCAGCTTAGAACTAGCTATGACCTTTTCTTCCAATACTTGGTCATTGCATATCGAGGACTACATTATTCACTATGTACCTCCATTTTCAAGATGGTACATGTATATTCAGTAATGTTGTTGATCTCTTTTCTACAAGTAATTTTAAACAAATGTAGTGCTATGACAGAGGAACTAAAGCAACCAACAGAACTATCAGAAAAACAAAATGCTGTTAATGCTATTGACATATATTGGAAGTTATTGAATGGCAGAAACTTTAGACATCCAGATTAAAGGCTTAACGTTATTGAGTTTCATTCGCCTCCGTTCGGGCTTTATATCGATTTTACCTGTCAATCTTTCAGGACAGGATTCGTGAAATAAAGTACATGTCATATACATTTGTCAATCAGTTGTTCTTCATACCTCTCCTTCTTTCGATAATTGGCTCTGTTTTTAAAGAATAAATCCATATTGATATATACTTGGCAGATTAAATGATGAACATTATTTAGAATTCTGTCATTGCGTTCTGAGTTCAATTCTGGTCTTGTGAGTGAAAGCAAGGTTTGAAACACTGAATTGAAAATGTTGGATTACTTTCGAAGTCTTCATCAGAGTTTAACCCTCTCCAGGTTATTGAAAATTATCAAGAAAGAAAAAATGACTCGTAACTCGTGATATGAAGGAGAAGATGAAGTAAAATGTCTCAAGGAATAATCGAACCAATGTCATCGGAGTTTACACATTCAGAACATATCGATACTCTTCAATACAGCCATGTACCCTGCACTTAAATGTAACAACTTCTATGATACCAGAGGATCCTCCGGTGGTAGAAAGAGGATTAGTTTCTACATAATAGAGATTAGTTACAAATATGAGATGCGCCTTCCTGGATCGAAAACAGATAGCCCTTTTGTAGTGCAGAGCAGCTGAAGCCAAATTGCCCTCTGTTTTCTAGTGAAGTTATGAGAATTGGCATGGTGACGTGCGGTCTCGGCGAAAGACTCATCTATTGACTTATAACAAACTCATACGATGCTGGGCAGGTGAGCTGTTACTAGCGTCAACAGACCTATGACGTGGACACGAAAGATTTTAAATTAGAACATCGACCACACAAGGATACAGCAAATCACTTCTTTATCTCCAAGTCTGTCAAACATTGATGGTATCATTTCAGCTTCTAGCGACATTGAGAAAGTTATGAGTCCCGGGTAATCTCCTTTTCCGGTCTGTGAAGGTTTTGTGATATATCCTAGAAGAGCGCTCTGTTACAACCGGTTACGAAATTATAACTTGGTTTCTTTAGACGTCTGTGACTAAATCACTCTCCATTCCTCACACAACCGAACATTTCAGTGCTGTCCTTACTCTATATAGTACTTGTCAAAAACAACAAATAATAGGTTCTAAAATAGTTGTCAAGACCCGTAACTTGGGTTGGGTGTTATAGTTAGCTTTATGAACACAGTTACTTTCAGGGTACTTTAATTGATCTGGCAAAGGTGCAATGCTCAGTGGTTAAAGCATCGAGCTCACAGTCATGGGGTAGAGAGTTCGAATCCTGGACCGAGCTGTGTGTTGTGTTCTTGAGCAAGACACTATTTCACGTTGCTCCAGTTCACTCAGCTGTAGAAATGAGTTGCGACGTCACAGGTACCAAGCTATATCGGCCTTTGCTACTCCCTTGGATGACATCGGCGTGGAGAAGGGAAGCTGGTATGCATGGGCGGCTGCTGGTCTTCTATAACCAGCTTTTCCCAGATTTGTTCCTCTGAGGGGAACTTTCTTGGTGCAATCCCATGACCATTCATGACCGAAGGGGTTCTTTACTTTTACTTTATTTTACCTTAATCGACCGATACTGTAAGGATGAATGGAACAACGACTAGACTCATGAAAGTCGTGCGTTGGATATTGTGATTCAACAATATCTTGCTCGATGATATTTATGATATCCTGTGGAGGTAAATATCTTCTACTAGAAACCGAAACAAGATCGCAAACATAGCTCACTTAACGCATAACTCGTGATCAACAGAGCTCCATAGAACAAGCAAGAAAGAATTGAATAAGATTCATTAGTGAGCGAAATGCTACCAGATCTTTTTTTTTTTTTTTCATTAACGGTCGATGTTCCTGAAATATTCTGTAGGTTTCATAAAATGCTCAATATTCGACTAACTACGCGAACGACTTTATATTACAATAGCACTTCCTATGTAGAAGTATATTCTACTATTTAACAGCTATTTAACTGTTTACTGAAATGAATAAAAAAAAATCCTGACAATAGCACTTGTCAAAGATATTTTTAAAAATTAAAAAAAATTCCAAAAAAAGATTCTTTTATAGATTTTTTCTCTCTCTTCCTCTCTTCCTCTTTCTTTTTCTCTCTTGTCTCTGATCAGTAAACTCCCGCCGGCTACAATCAGAATAAGGAAGCCTCCAGCGGTTCATTGATACATCAACTTCAGATATATGGTTACAATCATTGACAACCAACAAGACAAATATTGAGGCAAACATTACAAGAATTAACTATCAACAAAACTATTATTTAGACAATCAAGAACGGCATAACGTGTCTCAAACAACATAACAATTAAAACACCAACGACACAAATAAAATGATAACAATAATAATAATAATAATAATATAATAATAATAATAATAATAATAATAATAACAACAACAACAAAAACAATAACGACAATAACAACAATAATAATAATGATAATAATGATGACGATGATGATGGTGATAATGACCAATAAATAAATAACCAGCCAAATTTAAAAAGCCAGATGTAAAAGACGACAAGAATTGATGACAGTGCTCCAGCATGATTAATATATAAAAAAAACAAAAAAAACAAAAGCAAAGAATCTCCAAAAACAAGACAATATTCCAATCAACTAGATAAACAAAGAGAAGAGCACGTTCATGCACACACACACACACAAGCCGAAACGGGCATACACCACCTACATGTAAATAAAATACAAACGAATTACTCCCCGCCACACAAACAGATATATGTATGTGTGTATGTACCCGTTTATGTATCTGTATATATATATATATACATAAATACACACACACACACATACACACATACACACATGCATACATATATGCACACACACACACACACACACACACATATATATATATATCGCCATTTTTATGCACTTCACTTTTATTCATATATATAAAATATATCAATATTTACACACACAAACACACACACACACACACACAAATGTATATATAACATACTCATTGGACCTATGCACAGTCGTATAGGGAAAATAAAACAAACAATTTCTTTAAATACAAACAGCAGTACGTAGATACATCTTTTGCATTCTTCCATTAGAGAAAATGAAATATAAATATATAAATACACATACATGCCTTGTGAACATATATATATATATATATATGTATGTATGTATGTATGTATGCATATATATATATATAATATATATATATATATATATATATGTATGTATGCATATATATATATATCTATATATATATATATCTATATGCATACATATATATATATATATATATATATATATATATATATATATATGTATATATATATATATATATATATATAATATATATATATATATATATATATATATATATATATATATTATATATGTATGTATGTATGTATAAACAAATCTGAGAATTTGGTAACTATCATGTTTAAAGAAGCGTAGATGACATTAGTATATACGTTGCAGTCTCTGAGAAAAATCATCGTCTCAATAAAGAAGAACGTTGGGTGACTATTTGCGAAAACCAATTCGCTACTGCCCCAGGCAAGACTTAGCTTTTCTTTATTACGTTTTAGATTCTATTCAAGAAAATCGAAGCTTTGCTCTGATTGAATATTTGTCCTGTTGTCTGTCTTATAAAACGAGTCTCTTAGGCGAAATGTTTTGGCCAAAAGCTAGAGGACGGTAATTTTATTTTCTCACACTTAAACTAAGAACTTAACATAAAGCAACTGACTTGTTTATCCAACGAGTTATTCCCGCAGCAAAATACAACTTTATTATAAGGGATGCGACACAGAATTTGCTTTAACAACTAGCCTGTCGCTTGGATTCATCACATTTTCTTTTCTTTTTTTCTTTTTGTTTGGCCTGTATTTATATTTTTATATTGTTGTTAGCGTGGCAATGTTTATTATATTTTTATGAGTGTGTATATTTGATTATCTCTCTGTCCTCACAGAGAAAGAAATCAAACAAACTAACAAAGAAAATAAATGAAAGAAGGGGACAAAAAACATAAAAATGGCATAAAAAATTCCTCAATGTTTTTTTTCAGTAAAATAAATAAAAATAAATAAGGAAATCTAAAGCTAACATATACAAAATATTATATACATATATAGATATGCACACACATATATATATATATATGTATGCATATATCTGTGTATGTTTGCATATTTGTATATGTTTACACACACCCATGTATACACATGTATGTATATATTTATGCATATGAGAGGAGAAAGAAAGAGATGTGTGTGAAGGGGAGGTAAATGAGTTAAAAAAGTTCCTCGACCATAGTTTTTTGGCAAAAAGGTTTTCCGAAAGTGACTGGGACGTTATAGACATTGAAGAATCTGCACCCTAATATGATAAACATAGAGAGAAAATAAATGAAATTCCTTTTATTAGGTCGTAACATTTGGTCTTGTCTCATTTCCATACCAAGACCCTGATGTTTCAATATTCAAGGAACGTACCAAAGTAGGTTACGGTTAATGTGTGACATCGATGTTTAGAATAATGCGTACGGTCACATTTTGAAATACTTTTGTAAGAATTAAAAACGAAATTTCAAATATCTATGTACATACATACATGCATACATGCATATAAGTATATGTACATACACACATAAACACACATATATACACATGCTTATACATGTGTGTGTGTGCGCGTGCGTGTGTCTATGCATATGTATACATGTGTATAATAGAGATGACCACTAAGCAGACATCCAATATGCTAGAAGAAGATCACCTACGATCTAACTACAAAGAAAAGAATGTTCTCTAGAGAAATTCAGCAAACACCAGAACATAAGCGGGAATTATCTACTGCGGAACTGTTTCCGGGATTTAGCGCGCCAGAACTTAGATATTTGAAAATAACCCCAATGTAATCGGTAGAACTACACACACATCTAATTTTATAAGGACAACTAGTGTATAGTTCTACAAATATTGAATTGGAACGGTCGTACTGAAATTCTACGGACGATGATTACGTAAGTAAAATCGTTGATGACGAAATCGATCTACGATTAATTCTGTATTTTGTATATTTTCATCTGTCTTACCCGCTTATGTTCTAGTGTTTGCTGAATTTCTCTAGAGAACATTCTTTTCTTTGTAGTTAGATCGTAGGTGATTTTCTTCTAGCATATTGGATGTCCACTTAGTAGTCATCCCTATTATACGCATGTATTACGCTTTTTCTGAATTTTCAGATTTTTCTATATGCTAGGCTACTGGTTTTAAATTGATGTTAATTAAATTAATATTCAATTTCTCACCCTCATTATTTAAATTTCATATATATATATATATATATATATATTATATATATATATATATATATATATAACAGCATCCGATGCTCTAGTCGATAACATTATATATGTGTGTTTGTGTGTGTGTGCGCGCGCGGCGCATATCATGGTATCATGCTATCGACGAGAGTATTGGCTGCTGTTATGCACAGCTGAACACAATGCACTTCACCATTCATTTGGCTTTCGAAGACCTTCTCTAGCCTGGGGTATCGGTGTTTCTCCTTTCCCTACCCACTGTCTTCGGCGCTTGACATATGCCACCCCATATGTATCATATATTTAAGGTTGAAAATTCTGTCGCTTCCAAATATGGAAAAGAAGCAAATGCTTCTTTGGTCCAAATTAATATTCCCCCTCATTATTGATAATATTCCATATATGTAAATAATTGTTGATCACTACGACGAAAAAGTTACATGTTTCAAAACAAAGGAACAATATTAATTTCTGCTTCTTCACAATTAATAAACTGGTTCCCTTCTAAATAACGCTACAATGATCTGAAAAATGATAGTCAGATGCAGCAAGGACAGGAGAGTAGGGAGGACGAGGAAAAACTTCCGTATTTAATGTCATAACATTCTACTGAATGACTTGGTCAACACGCGGTCGTGTATTATCGCATAAGAGCAACGCACTTTTACGATTTACCAATGAGGGACTCTGATTCTGCAAATCTTTTATACAATGCTTCTAACTGACGATAATACTTCTGTGCATTAACTGTTTCATTTTGGTTTAATACTTCATAATAGTCGACACCCTTCACATCCTACGAAACAAATGGCATTTCTATATTCGGGTGTAGTCTTAGTTGGGGGTTGGATTCTCCCTATTCATTGGGCGCTAACCATTGTCATTTATGTTAGCTATGATAATAGAGGACTCATCTTGTATCTCTTGCGATGGCTCTATACAGAAACGTTTCAGTAACAAGTTTACTCGACAATAACGATCAGAAGGCAACGCTTTACTCAAATATTTACTCATATTTACTGTATCATTTTAGCTTGCCATTCTGTGTCTGTTTTTCATTTGTGCATTTACAGTATATTTTAAAACTTATATATATATATATATATTGGGTCATCCCATAAATAATGCGGTTTTTATACTTTTATTTTTCAAAATTAAGATAAACAAAGTTCTTTGAATCTAAAATATACTCTCTTCATTTTCCACAATACTCTTCCATCTATCTGGTAGACATGCAAGGCTCCTCTTCCAAAATACTCTTCCAGTACTGTTCAGACCTCGTCTACAGAATTCATATTTTTACCATCCAAATGATTTTGAAGACTGCGGAATAAATGATACTCAGATGGGGCAATGTCTGGTGAATATGATGGGTAGGGCATCGTTTCCCATTCAAACTGCTCCAGCCTTTGGAATATCATCCTCGCTGTATGCAGCCGAGCATATTCGTCTTCAAACCAAAGATGGTCGTTTTTCTTCTAGCGCTCACTTAAGCCACTCAAGATGCTCACAATAGATCACCTTTGTTATAATTTGGTTTGAGTTTAAAAGTTGAAAGTGGACTAAACCTTTCATATCCCACCAAACAGATAATACTTTACGTGCGTGAAGACCTTCTCTAGCCTGGGGTGCGGTGTTTCTCCTTTCCCTACCCACTATCTTCGGCGCTTGACATTTTTATAGAGAACCCATTTCTCGTCATCAGTCACTGTTCGGTCGAAAAAGGCATTCATTCTCTGCGCGCGATTACATTTAGAAAGTTTGAGAAACACATTGACACAATTTGCTGACTTTTCCGATGGCACTCAGGTGTCGATGAATGGTTAAATGACCAAATCCAAGCTTCTCTCTTAGTTCCTCAACAGTTATGATGGGGTTTTGTTCCCCCAGGATTTGCAAGACGTCCTCGTCGAGCTCTTGAGATCTTCCAGAACGAGGCTCGTTATTTAGGCTGTAATTTCCAACTCGAAATTTCTAGAACCACCGTTGACACTGAATTACGCTTATTGTTCGATCTCCATATACTGCATTAATATTCCTCGCACTCTCCGTTGCGTCGTTGCCTTTATTGGGCTCATGAAGTAATATATATTGAATATGCTCCTTTGTCACTTCCTTTATAGCTTTGAAAAAATAGCTGTTAAAATCGAACTACACTCTTCAAAACTTGCACTAAGAATAAGCACAAAGTAAAATTACTACCCGCTTTTATAGCAAGCTGATGCAATTATTTTATGCCACCCCCTCCGATTTTTAGTTTATGTAATTGAAAAGCCGCATTATTTATGAAATGACACAATATATGCATATATAGTAAATTACGAATTAAAAAAACACAGAGTAAAAGAAAAAGAAAAATCAAACAAACGTGAGGGCGTTGTACAAGCAATGTATTAATAAGACGCTCAGAAAGAGAAAAGAGCAGTAGTTTTACGTTTCGAGCATAGCTCTTCCTCGGAAGCAGGAAAAACAGGGAAGTCCAGGACGAAAGGCAGGAGGGGGGATCGCCAACAATCACGTGCGGTTACATTTCTGAAGTCACGGGAAGTAGAAGGAATGAAGCGAAAGTGCTTTCTGGGACAGGAGAGTGTAAAAATGGTCACTATGTTTGTGTGTGTGTGTGTGTTAGTGTCAGTGCGTGTGTTAGCGTCTGTGTGTGTGGTAGCGTGTATATGTATGGTAGCGTGTGTGTGTGTGTGCGTGCGTGCGTGTGGTGGCATGTGTATGGTATTAACTCTGTGTGTGTGTGTGTGTTTGTGTTTGTGTGCACAGTCTGTGAGTGTGTGGTAGGACCCTTGTGCGTGTGTGTTAATGTCGTTCTGAGAGGCTCACAGCTATAGGAATGGGTGGGTGTACCTGTATGAATGGGTGAGTGTCGTTGTGTGTGTGTGTGTATGTGTTGGCGTATGTGCGTGGACGGAATGGGAATGTGTATGTGTGTGTGTGTGTGCACATGTGTATGGGTGCATGCATATGTATGTGTATATACATAAATTTGTATGTATGTATATATATATATATATATATACATACATGCATATATATATGTAATTGAGGTGTATTCCATTAAGAACGTATTAGAGAACAAAACAGAGCTCGTTCACCCTTAGAATTACCAGACACCCAGCAGTATTATGGTGTACTACTAATTGTATGTAGGTTTACATACTTGGGCATTTTACATTTTACATACCTGGGATGCATCATCTCATTCGATGCAATGATCGACAAAGAAATTGAAAATAGACTCTCCAAGACAAATAGGTCCTTTGGCAGATTGTACAAACGTGTTTAGCACAATAATAATCTGAAGAACAAAACAAAGATCAGTGTCTACAGGGCCGTGGTTCCCACCACTCTTCTCTATGGCTCAGAGACCTGGATCACTTACCGCAATCACATCCGTCTCCTCGAGCGCTTCCACCGGCGATGTCTCCGCACCATCCTCAACATTCACTGGAGTGACTTCGTCACAAACATTGAAGTCTTGGAGCGAGTCGAGATCCCCAGCATTGAAGCCATGCTACTGAAGTACCACCTCCGATGGGCAGGGCATGTCTCCAGAATGGAGAACTATCGCCTTCCTAAGATTGCC
>NC_043003.1:60568572-60591072 GCF_006345805.1 Octopus sinensis | reverse complement strand
GTACATTTATTTTTACCAGGCCTCTGCACACTAGGGCGTGAAAAGCATTCACTGCTGGTTTTGTTACAGAGAAAAATTCCGCCCTATAGATAAAAGTTTTGGCCATGATCAAAATGACCGAGGTGGCGTTTATCACTGAAGGAGCTAAACCATGCCGAAACACCGTCATCAGGATAAGATGTACTTTTATCAATAAAGCAAATTCACTGACAAAAAGAAGTAAGCTCTGTCATTCTTCACAGGTACGAGGCTAAGATATAAAATAGTGCCACAAAGGCTACACCATTCTAAAGCAAGTTATATTCAATATGATCAGTATGAGAGTATAACTGGTATTTATTTCACTAGTTCTGGGGGAAATGAAAAGCAAAACACATTCACGGTCATTTGGCTGGATTTTAACTCAGAAAGTACATGCAAAAAATGTAACGAAATACTGCAATTCAATGAGCCTTCGTTTCTATTATTCAGCGCACGCCTTGCTATATATACATACACACGTACACTCACGCATATACACATACGTATACATGCAGATACATTTATATGTATACATATATATAAATATAGACGTATATATACATGTATGTACATATTTCTATATGTATATATGAACATATGTATATGTATATATGCATATTATGCATGATATAGATATGTATATTATGTGTGCATATGTGCCTCTGTGTGTGTGTTTGCGTGTGTGTATAAAATAAAATTTCCCTGCTATAAAGATTACATAAGAGTAGAAAGCAAAACGAAAGACAGATGGGAGGAGGAGGAGGAGGAGGCGGCGGAAGAGGGGAGGAGTAGGAAGTTGGAAAGTGATAGATAAATGGGCAAAAAAGAGGAAGAAATTGGAATATACAACGTAATAAATATATAAATAATGGAAGAAAGAAAGGAAGAATTAAAAGAAACAGAGAGGGAGGAAGAGAGAGAGAGAAATAGAGAGAGAGAGAGATGGTGATAGAGAATATGCATGAATTATATGGAAGACAGCTTGTCTAAATCCTGACTAAATTGTTTGTATGTTTGAAGCAGTCAACTAGAAAGGCAGTCTCTAGTTCAAGCATTTAATACATTTTAAGAATTAGATATTATGTTTGTGTAATGTAGATATGAACCCGGAGACTATTAGGTAAGCTTTCTTTTTGGCCGGAAGCAACGTCTCTATAAAATTATTATTACATCGACCATTATCCTGCCAGTTTTTCAATTAATTGTCAGCGAAAAATGGCTGCTGGTTATGTTTAGTATAAACTTGCAGCTTTCATAACACGTCACTGTTGCTTATATTCTTAGAATCTAGTGCTCTGTTGATTTCTCAAAGTGGATGTTTGCTCTGAAGTCAAATAAGGATATATTGTAAAGCTACAAGTGGTGACTAGTTCACAGATTCCACTGGCATAAAATTTCCATCGATTATAATTTCGAATCATGGATCCGTTTCTATAGCAACTAAAACGATAGCCATAGTATATACGTATTTCAATATTATACATAGAGTAAACGTCTCTATAAATTTTTTATTACATAAACCGCTATCCTGCCAGTTTTTCAATTAATTCTCAGTGAAATATGGCTGTTGGTAATGTCTTGTATAAACTTGCAACTTCATAACATCTCACTGTTGCTTACTTTCCTAGAATCTGGTGTTTCGTTGATATCACAAAGTAGATGTTTGCTTTGTAGTGAAGTAAAGATATGTTGTAGTGTTAAAAGTGGTAGTTTGTTCACAGATTTCATTGGTACGAAAAGAATCCCATCGATTACAATTTCGAGTCACACATCAGTCTGTATTGCAACTAAGTCGTAGTTGCAACTAGGCGTAGGAGTGGCTGTGTGTTAAGAAGCTTCCTTACCAACCACATAGTTCCGGGTTCAGTCCCACGGCGTGGCACCTTGCTCAAGTGCCTTCTACTATAGCCTCGGACCGACCAAAGCCTTGTGAGTCGATTTGGTAGACGGAAACTGAAAGAAGCCCGTCGTATATATGTATATTTATATGTGTGTGTTTGTCTCCCCAACATCGCTTCACAACCGATGCCGGTGTGTTTACGTCCCCGTAATGTAGCGGTTCGGCAAAAGAAGCCGATAGAATAAGTACTAGGCTTACAAAGAATAAGTCCCCGGGTCGATTTGCCTGACTAAAGGCGGTGCTCCAGCATGGCCACAGTCAACTGACTGAAACAAGTAAAAGAGTGAAAGAGTAAAAGAGCAAGTCGATGATAGTAGTATATATCATGAACACACACACACACAATCAAAATAAGAACACAAAGAAATTCTTTAACATATCTTTAATGATTCTATATATTTGTTTCGTACATGATTTGCACATGCGCATCGGCGGGTGACCAGAGTCAAAGCACTGTTGTACCATCTTCAGATTTTTCACATTTTATACCCGTACTAAAATATTTTTAGTTTTCGACCGACAAAGAGGAACAAGGAAATTCAAAGAATTACAAATACATTAAGGGAAATAAAAAAAAAAGGATAAAGAAACCGCATATTCATTCGATCTTTAACCACAGACTTGTCTGGAATTTTAGGAAAATAAAAAAGAACATTTAAGGATAAGGATATCATAAAAGAGAATACTTTAACAATTATCCGTCTCTTGTGCCAGTTACCGTTCTACTTCAAAGAAAACCGTTGACATATGCTCACTTCTTTAACACAGCTGGATACCAAAATCTGTAAACGTACAGACTTAAGTTTCGATATATAACAACACTACCACAAACTTTACCCCCGTTGGAAACTATCAAATTTTCTAGCACTATTTGTAGTCAGCATGATCAAGGTCTGGAAGAGTAGAGACATCAGTCTTGCTACCAAATGCAGATTGGTGAATGCGATCGTCTTCCCAATAGCAACATATGGATGCGAGATCTGGACACTGAAGAAAGCTGACCAGAAGAGAATTAATGCATTCGAGCTTTGGTGTTGGAGAAGACTTTTACGGATTCCATGGACAGCGAGGCTCACTAATGGAGAAGTTCTTAACCAGATCAAGTCGAAACTGTCGCTGGAAGCTAGGATCACCAAGCATAGATTGGCATATTTTGGTTATATTATGCGGAGAAAATCCCTGGAGAAGGACATCATGCTCGGAATGGTCAGTGGCAAGAGAGGAAGAGGCCGACCAAGAACCCGCTGGCTTGACACCATCAAGAGTGACACGGGAATGGCCATGGCCAATCTGAAAGAAGCGACCCAGGATAGAACTGGCTGGAGAACACTGATCCATCGAGTAACCGAGAGTCGAATTCGACTGAGCGGATAGTTAGTTAGTTGTATTCTATTTCTAGCACTATTTATGTACATAAAATATAAATAGTATTTCGGTATGGAGGTAAAACTCGGAGAAACTAAAGTTGATATAACAGTGCTTTCACTCCAGTCACACGAGGATGCGCATGTATTATTGAATCAGAAGCAGCTAAAATTCTCATACTCAACGCTAGTAGCAGACTGGCCAGGTTGCCAGCTTGCCCGATGGCAAGTTGGCCCCTGTGCCATTAGAATCCATATATGGGGGCCCATGTTAGTATCTAAAGCGTCCATCCCCTCAAGTTTGAGATTTTTTAAATTCACGCCTGGAAGAATGTATTAATTATTTGAGCCTGGTTGTGTTTGTAGACAGTTGAAAAGAATATTTTTAAGAGAAAAGAAGAAAAAAAAACGATAGCATTGTAGTTGCGGGTGGGCCCCCTTATAGTTGCAGGTGGGCCCCGTTGAAGTTACGGGTGGGCCCCCTTAGTTTCCTGGCAACCAATATTTTTAGATCTAGTCCGCCATGGCTCAGCGCTTTACAATACATCAGTCTGTTGTATCAAGAGGGCAATGCAGAGTGCTCACAAAGATGTGTACAACGAGATAACATGCGCACAAACTACAACTCATCAGAATTTGGAATAATGGTACCAGCATCTTTTAAAATAGAGAAATCTTTTGTCATTCTTTTATTCTTTTATTCTTTTATTTGTTTCAGTCATTTGACTGCGGCCATGCGGAGACACCGCATTTAGTCAAACGAAACGACCCAAAGACATATTCTTTGCAACCTAGTACTTATTCTATCGGTCTCTTTTGCCGAACCGCTAGATCGTAAACACACCAACATCGGTTTTCAAACGATGGTGGGAGGACTAACACAAACACACAAATACATACACACATACACATACACACACACATGGAATTTCCCAGTACATAGCTTGATGGGCCATTCAAATTCTTTTTTTTTTATTTGTTTCAGTCAATTGAATGCGGCCATGCTGGAGCACTGCCTTTAGTCGAACAAATCGCCCCCAGAACTTATCCTTTGTAACCCTAGTACTTAGTCTATCGGTCTGTTTGCGGAACCGCTAAGTTACGGGGACGTAAACACACCAGCATCGGTTTTCAAATGATGTGGGGGGGGGGACAAACATGTTGGTGTAATAACATCACAGGAAAAAAGCCACAATTAATTTATGGGATCCGCACAAAACCCACCAGGACAAAACCCCTCGGACACCACCAACCACAAACACTTACTATATACACATATACATACATATATACGACGGGCTTCTTTCAGTTTTCGTCTACCAAATTCACTCACAAGGCTTTGGTCGGCCCCCAAGGCTATAGTAGAAGACACTTGCCCAAGGAGCCACTCAGGGGAAGTGAACCCGGAACCATGTGGTTGGTAAGCAAACTACTTACCACACAGCCACGCCTAAATACAATTGTTAGAATACATGTTTCATTGTAGGAACGCATTTGATCATTAGTCTGCTCGATCACAACTGACATGGTGCTCACCACCACCACCACCACTACCACCACCACCACCACCACCACCACCACCAACCAACAACAACAACAACAACAACAACATCGTTCCAAATAAGACAATAAAAGCTGCTTTATTGTCTGGAAAATGGCGAAGCAAGAGATTGAGCTTTTTTTTTATTAAGTGTATAGCGGTATACGGTAATGACCATAGGAGACGTTACATACATGGTCAGCGTGCTTGTTGAACCAATTTACAAGGCAGCAGTAATGTCCATCCAGACCAGGGCTAGACAAAGTTCAAGGCCAGTCATCAGAAATCTTTGACGTTCAATTGATAGCTGTTTCGCTGCTTTAGTTCATCGCTGCTTCACTTGTCTCCTCCAATTAAACGATCGTTTTAAAGTTATCACTTCTCGAAGGAAAGAAGCGAAGGAAATGATTTAATCGAAAGATAATAGTAAAATTTTATTGATTCTTTTTTTTTGTTCTCATTTTCTTTTTTTTTTTGACATCTGTTTTCTTACGTTTTTTTAAACTTTTTTGATTTTTTTTGTTTCAGTTTTTTTTTACTTGTTTTCATTGCACGTGCATCTTCGAGGTTAACAATAACAGCAATACGGACACTGATAGCTGCTGTCGTGGCGGCGGCAGTGGAGGCGGCAGCGGTGGTAGTGCTGAGGCTGGTAGTAGTAGTAGTAGTAGTAGTAGTAGTAGAAGAAGAAGTAGTAGTAGTAGTAGTAGTAGTAGTAGTAGTAGTAGTAGTAGTAGTAGTAGTAATAGTAGTGGTGGTGGTGGTAGTGGTGGTGGTGTGGTGGTGAGCACCATGTCAGTTGTGATTATTATTATTATCATCATCATCATTTCCTTATATCATTATAGTATTAGAAGTAGTGGTGGTGGTAGTGGTGTGGTGGTGTGGTGGTGGTGGTGGTGGTGGCGAGCACCATGTCAGTTGTGATTATTATTATTATTATTATCATTGTTATTATCATCATCATCATCTTTATATCATTATAGTAGTAGTAGTAGTAGTAGTAGTAGTAGTAGTAGTAGTAGTAGTAGTAGTAGTAACAATTGTTTCGATAACAATTTGATGAGTGGGGTAAAGAAAGGTGAAAAGAAACGGGGAGACGGTGAATGAATATTGTGAAATATAGATAACAGACGAAAGAAGGACAAAGTGAAAGATAAAGAGAAAGAGAGAGAGAAAGAGAGATAGATAAATATATATATATAGAGAGAGAGCGAGAGAAGCAGATAGAGTAAGAGAGAGAGAGAGGGAGAGAGGGTTTGAGATCTAGGAAGCGAAACTCAAAGAACAAAAGACAGTAAATAAGTGAAAGAAAACGAGAGAGAGAGGTGTGCTTTTGGGTATGAGTGTGTATGTGTGTGTATGAAAGAGAGAGTGAGAGAGAGGAATTAAGAGAGAGAGAGAGAGATGGGGAAATGAAGATAGAGAATAAAAAACAAAAGAGAGGGTGAAGAGAGAAAGCCAGAAAACCGTGAAAGATAAGGAAATAGGAAGAGAAAGAGATATGAAGAAAGAAGGAAACAAGAAAAACGCGATAGTTTTCAATAAAGGTGGTGCCCCAGCATGGCCACAGCCTCAGGGCCCGAACACATGACGGAATGATAATTTTTTTTCAACAATAGTAATAATAAAAATACAGAACAATGTTAAAGATAAGTTTTATAACCGACACAAAGGTAATATTAACAGTAATAACAAACTCTGATAACACCCACAATAACAACTGAAACTAGAAACAGTGGAACATCTAAGTGGCTGCTCTACATACTAGAAATAGCAGCTAAATCTCTCTAAACGAAAATTAAAATGACTCTGGATAATGTAGTATTGGATACATCATCATCATCATCATCATCGTTTAACGTCCGCTTTCCATGCTAGCATGGGTTGGACGATTTGACTGAGAACTGGCGAACCAGATGGCTGCACCAGACTCCAATCTTGATCTGGCAGAGTTTCTACAGATGGATGCCTTTCCTAACGCCAACCACTCCGAGAGTGTAGTAGGTGCTTTTACATGCGACCGGCAAGAGGGCCAGTCAGGCGGTACTGGCAGCGGCCACGCTCAAATGGTGTTTTTTACGTGCCACCTGCACAGGAGCCAGTCCAGCGGCACTGGCAACGACCTACCTCGAATGTTTTTTCACGTGCCACCGGCACAAGTGCCAGTAAGGCGACGCTGGTAACGATCACGCTCGAATGGTGCTTTTTACGTGCTACCGGCACGGAAGCCAGTTGGCTGCTCTGGCAACGATCATGCTCGGATGGTGCTCGATCTGAAAATAAAATGATAGGATGGGGTCGATAAATAAAGTACCAGTCAAGTTTTGGATTAAGACTAAATCGACTTGTCTCCTCGCCACAAATTTTATACCTCGTTCCTATGCTCGAAACAGTTATTACTGCTGTATTGGAGTTCACAGGAAAAAAAATAAATAAATAAAGTCACAAATTTGGCTAGGAAAAAATGTCACAGGAAAAGTGTTACAATTAATTTATGGTGGCCTGTAATAAAATCACAAGAAAAAAGTCAGAATTAATTTATGGGACTCGTACAAAACCCCCTCGGACACCAACAATCCCGGTTAAAACCCCTGTGACTTTTTTCCTGCGACTTTATTACCGTGGCTGTTTTTCTTGTCTTTTTTTTTTTACCTGGATTCGTTTCGTAGTGGTTCTTTGTGATTGACGATGAAAGGGATTTGACAAACTTAGCTAATTAATTGACTGGCCGATCGATTAATGAAATTATCGATTAGTTTAATTGGTTAAATGTTTACCAATTGATTAATAATATAAAAAAGAAGTGATATAGAATCAGTGCATGTGTTTATTAGTGGTGTGATGACCCCACCACTCGAGATATATTAAAATATGAAATAAATATGAATTTAATGAGTACAACAGCAGCAGCGACAATAATTAAGCAACGACAGCGACAAAGAAACTTGAGAAAAGCAACACGGCAACAACAGCAATGGAAATAGTAAAGAAGGAAAAAAATTAAACAATATGAATACAAAAAATAAAACAATGAAAACAAAAAAACAAAAGAACACAGTCCAGTTATAGAGGGTTTGGTAAGGAGAATGATAAAGGAGAAAGAAAAGTTTCCCAAAACGAAAAATTATAGAATTTTTACTACACTTTTACTACAAACAATATTGAAAATAATAATAACGATGTGTGTGTGTGCGTGTGTGTGTGCATATGTATGTATAACTATATCTATCTATCTATCTATCTATCTATCTATCTATCTATCTATCTATCTATCTATCTATCTATTTATCTATCTATCTATCTATCTATCTATCTATCTATCTATCTATCTATCTATCTTCCTGTCTGTCTGTCTATTTATCTCTCTCTCTCTCTATCTATCTATCCAGCTCGCTATCTCTCCCCCCCTTTCTCTCTCTCTCTCTCTCTATCTGTGCACATACATATATTTATGTACATGTGTGTGAGTGTATGTGTATGTATATATATATATATATATATACATACGTGCATGTGCATTCGAGTGTATGTATGCATATGCGTAAATTTATATATGCATATATGTATGTTTGGATGGATGGGTGGATGTATGAATGGATGGGTGGATGGGCGAATGGCTGGCCGGCAGGATGTTTGTATATGTATATGTACATACACCCATATACAATACATATACACATATATATACATATATACACATATATACACATATATATACATATACACATATACTCATATGCAAAATTGCAACTATAACAATATGATCAACAACAAAAAAATCGACTACAATAACAACAGCAGCAACAACTACAACTCCTAAAAACAACACCTACAACAATAAAATATATATATATATAAACAACACCTACAACAATAACTCGTGTAATAATCTCCCCATCACCACCACCACCACCACCACCACCACCACCACCACCATAATAAAGAGTAAAAGAGAAAACGAAAGAAAGTAAATAATCCTACAATGGCTTGGCAATGAATAACGATGACATGATATGGAAGACTACTTGAAGCCAATGATAATAAGCCACAATTAACACAAGAACGGCAACAATAACAACTACAACAACAAAACTGAAACCGTAGACGAAAGTTCATTAAGGGTACCTGATAGGGGTAGGGTAATGACACTCGGAATAGCTTTCTATAACTATACAACACAATAACAACCTCGGAATCGGATTGTGTCCGATGCATTGTATTAACATAAACTCTTGGAATTAATGCTCTAAATTTGTCCAGGGTTTATCATAAAATCCCTTTTCTCTCCTGCTCTTGTGAATATGTCATATTTTTTAAACCTCCAACCCCTTATACCTTGTTTTCCTTTTTTTAGCATCATTTCATAGGCTTCAACAACTGAACTCTTTTAGGGCACTCTTCATGTTCTCCGACATTTTGTTTTTCAGATGATTCGGATAAAACCTGGCATTAGAGACCGAATAAGCAAAGCAGCTCAGCTGACGACTTTCAGTTTTTCAGACTGATTTTACCCCATAAATAATAATAATAGTAATAACAATAATAATAATAATAATAATAATAATAATAATAATAATAATAATAATAATAATGATAATGATAATAATAATAATAATAATGATAATAATAATGATAATGATAATAATAATAATGATAATAATAATAATAATAATGATAATAATAATAATAATATGATAATAAATGATAATAATAAAAATAATAATGATAATAATGATAATAATAATAATGATAATAATAATAATGATACTAATAATAATGATAATAATAATGATAATAATAATGATAATGATAATAATAATAATGATAATAATAATAATAATAATAATAATAATAATAATGATAATAATAATGATAATAATAATAATAATAATGATAATAATGATAATAATAAAAAAAATAATAATGATAATAATGATAATAATAATAATGATACTAATAATAATGATAATAATAATAAAATAATGATAATAATAATGATAATAATGATAATAATAATAATAATAATAATAATAATGATACTAATAATAATGATAATAATAATAAAATAATAATGATAATAATAATGATAAAATGATAATAATAATAATAATAATAATAATAATAATAATAATAATAAAAATAAAAATAATAATGATAATAATAATGATAATAATAATAAAATAATAATAATAATAATAATAATAAAAATAATAAGGATAATAATAATGATGATGATGATAATAATAATAATAAAATAATAATAATAATAATAATATTTTCTGCACCCTAAATACACCGCTTCTTTCCATGCCATTCAAGATACAAATAAACAGCCTCGGTGAATAACATTTCACCCCTACCATCTCTTTTCTTTTCTTCTCTTTTCTTTTCTTTGCTTCTCTTTTCTTTTCTTCTCTTTTCTTTTCTTTGCTTCTCTTTTCTTTTCTTTTCCCGCTTCTCCTCCTCTCATTCGTTAATAACTATACCTCCTCCACTTTCTCTTCTACTCAATAGATAATCAATTAATATCGCGTTTGAAAGTAATATTTCACGGCTTTGGCGACGAGAGTTTCTCCTCACCATCTCTCTTTCTTTCATTTATCTCCCCCATTTCGTTTTACTGTCTGTCATTGGCCCTTTCTGTCTCTTTGTCTTTTACCTCGAATTATTTCTTTTTTCCACCTTCTTTTCCGTCCCATTTATCCATTGCCTTTCACTTTTCTTTTCCTCTTTCCCCATTCTTTCTTTTTTTCTTTCTTGCTCTCTATTCGTCCTCCCTTTTTCTCGCAATAACAATCGCGAGGGAAAAATCCTCTTTTGTGTTTCGTGGTGCAGCTCTTTACAATAATGAAGTTCTGAATGGAAAATGTTTGTTCAGAACGTTAGTCTATATCGTCCGTATCGGTAAATCAAAACCGGAGCATGATTGCTGAATAACACTTGGAGAAGTAGCGAGCTAAACCCAGTCAGAAATACAAGCACTTAGTCACGGTAGCCTCGTTCAAGCACTAATTGAAACAAGAAGCTGATAGTCTGGCAGTTACACCTTGCTATTTTAAGGAAGCATTGATACTGAATATTTTATGAAACACCCTAAACACACCATTTATTTTCTGCCTCACTTGTTTTTATTGAAAACGAATCCTTGCGGTTAATTTGCTTCCGTGTTATTCGCTCTTTCTTTCCTTCAACACTCTTCTTATTGTTTTCATCATCTCTGGATTTGTTATTGCATCACTGCCGCTAGATGGCGATGAGAAACACTCAGACAATTATAGTGCAAAAGAAAACGGGGAAAAAATAGAAAAGAGAAGAAGAAAAGAATGAACGAAAACTCCAAAACATAAGCAAAAACAAAACTAAAACAACGTTCAAGAGTTTTTGTTAAAGGTAACTTTTTCACTTGTTAATTTGAACTTTAAATAATATTTTAAATCTTAGAGACTAAAAGCAACAATACATCGCTTTCTTTCTTTCTTTCTTTCTTTCTTTCTTTCTTTCTTTCTTTCTTTCTTTCTTTCTTTCTTTCCCCCTCTCTCTCTCCATTCTATCACTCTCTTTCTGGTAATATGGTATATGTATATATATATATATATATATATATATATATAACTGTAAATGACATATATATTTATGTGTATGTATGTATATAGGTATTTATGTATGCACGTATATATAATATATATATATATATCTGCAGGTCTCTCTCTCTCTCTCTACATATATATATATATATATATACATACATACATATATACATACACACACACATGCGCGCAAACCCAAGCATACCCGACACACACATATATGTGAAAGCAGTTTTCTTTCAACGTGGGAAGGATGCGGTCTGGTTTGTAAAACAAATCTGGTCTAGCGTCTCACCGGAGACACAAACACTAAAATTTGGAGGAAAAAAAAAAGAAAATTCTTTGCACACCCACCCCCACTGCATCGAACACGATGAGAGAGTCAATCGTATAATATATATGTACATACATACATACATACATACATACATACATACATACATACATATCTATATCTATATATATATATATATAGATAGATATACTGGACACTGATAAAATTCATTCATTTTTTAATGATTTTATTCTTTCTGTTTACATATATGTATATATATATATACATACAAACATGCATATGTGTGTGTGTTACTTTCTCAGCCATTGAAATGCGGCCATTTTGGGGCACCACCCTGAAGGGTTTAGTCGTACAAAAAGACCTCAGTACATTTATTGTCTTAAATCTGGTACTTATTCGCCGAAATGCTTAATTACGGGGTCGTAAACAAAGCAGCACCGGTTTTCATGCGCTGGTGGGTGACAAAACACAAAGTAACACACACACACACACACACACATATATATATACACACGACGGGTTTCTTTCGGTCTCCGTCTTTCCGTCGGCTTTGGTCGGCCCGAGGTTTTAGTAGATCTCACTCGCCCAAGGTTTCATGCAGTGGGATTGAACTCGAGACCAAATGGGCTCAGTCCGACGTTGGGTTTCTTCTACTCTAACCCCGAGTCGACTAAACCCTTGTGAGTGGATTTGGTGGACGGGCAAACCTGTTGGCAGAATCGTTAGAACATCGGATAAACTAGAAAATTGCTATTTGTAAATCTCTCAAAGATAGATATTCAGCAACAGTACTCTAGAGTAAAGATTATTTGCTAATATAACTTGGCAGTCCTAGTTCAGGACGAGTGTTGCTGTAATTTAGCCCCAGGAGGCATCGTCTCCAGTTGGCTATACGACGCAATCTGTGTCCTTATATTTTCGAACATATAAGGACACAAATTGTGTTATAACCAGATGGAGACGATGTCTCTTGGAGCTAAATTACAGCAATATTCGCCCTAAATCAGAACTGCCATGTTATATTGGCAAATAATCTTTACTCATCGGATAAACTGTTTTGAGCTCATAATTCGGGCACTCCGAGTTCAAATAAGCTGAGTCAACATTTTATTTTATGCTTCAGGTTCAAAAATAAAGTACCGATTCTGTAGTGGGCATGTGTCCGGCTGCCTTCTTGGAAGAAATCAGCTTCAGTGAGACTTGAAGAGACATTGTTTACAGCAAGGGCCTCTGATTTATGCATTTATTACTGTACTGAAGCGATTCAAAATCTCTCTTTCTCTCTCTCTCTCTCATTCTCTCAGAACAAATGGCGTAAAGACATCATGTAGACTCCTCAATGGACCAAGTGAGTTAGCCTCTCTGTGGTCGCTCACCTGCCAAAAAGAGTTGTCAAAATCACACCAAAAATGTGTTGAAAAGTAAGAGCACATGAGATAATATAATCCTAAGTAGTGTGTGTCTGACCCCCACCCCCCCAAAAAAAAAGAACGAAAAAGAAAAGAAACAAACAAACAAACAAAATAAGGAAATAAGGAAACAAGGCAAGAAAGAAAGAAAGAAAGAAAGAAAGAAGGAAGGAAGGAAGGAAAGAAAGAAGGAAAGAAATAAAGAAGGGAGGAGGGATAGAAAGAAGGAAAGAAACAAGGAAGGAAGGAAAGAAAGAAAGAAATAAGGAAGTAAAGAAGGGAAGAAAAAGGAAGGAAAGAAAGAAGGCAGGAAATAAAGAAGGAAGGAAAAAGAAGGAAAGAAAGAAGGAAAGAAGAAAGAAAGAAAGAAGAAAGAAAAAAGAAGGAAAGAAAAAAGGAGGAAGGAAAGAAAAAAGAAAGAAGGAAAGAAAGAAATAAACTGGATGGTCATAGCTGGAATACTTTTGATTATATGTCGGCTCGATCAGAGAAAACTTAAGGTTAAACTACGAAAATAACATTATCAGCAAAACCCTTTTTCAAATAGCATAACGCTGGCAACCCTTTCTCATTTAGCATATAAAAACCATTGATAGAATCTACTGTTTGTCAAAAATGCCGAAGCGTCGGACACCTGTCTGTCCCGTGGTCATACTTCTTATGCTCCAAAATAAAGATATTAACTTACATTTTTATATGATAATTCGAAGATTCACCTTTGCGTCAAATGTATGCCTATAAATAAAATCCCTCGAGATATTTGTTTCACATCGAGTTCCAGACACTCCTTTGTCACTCTTGCTGTTAGAAATACGGTGAAGCAGTGATAGGCCAGTTAGAAACCTGTAACCAACGACCGTTTTGTTCAAGAATTTTTATATAAAATTAAACAGATAATTCCTACCCTCCATTTCAATGAAGAAAAGGCGTGTTAGATAATTTGGATGACGCTACATATGAAAAACAAGATGCGGTAGAGTTAGAAAGCTTTAAATAATAGATCCGCTCGAGCAGAGATGACCCGGAGCTAAACAATACGTGCCCGTCATTAAGAATCTACAATGCATTTACAAAAACAATATATTTGTTCCAATATGGAGTTTATCTTTCTCGTCAAATCCCTAACGTCTTTAGAATACATTATAACAAGCTACACAAACCAGCTCATTGGCTAAATATACATTGATATATCGTTATATCAATATACTGTGATATATCGAACACATCATCATCATTCTTTTACTCTTTTATTTGTTTCAGTCGTTTGACAGTGGCCATGCTGGAGCACCGCCTTTAGTTCAAGCAAATCGAGCCCAGGATTTATTCTTTGTAAGCCTAGTACTTATTCTATCGGTCATATTTTTTTTGCTGAACCGCTAAGTTACGGGGGACGTAAATACACCAGCATCGGTTGTCAAGCGATGTTGGGGGGTGGGGGGACAAAGACAGGCACACAAACACATGCACACATACATACATACATACATACATACATACATACATACATACATACAGATATATATATATATATATATATATATATATAATATAATATATATATATATTATATATATATTATTATATAATATATATATATATACATACACATATATACGACGGGCCTCTTTCAGTTTCCGTCTGCCAAATCCACTCACAAGGCTTTGGTCGGCCCGAGGCTATAGTAGAAGATACTTACCCAAGGTGCCACGTAGTGGGACTGAACCCGGAACCATGTGGCTGGTAAGCAAGCTACTTACCACACAGCCTCTGGCTAAATATACATTGATATATCGAAAACATCATCATCATTGGCTAAATATACATTGGTATCTCGATACATATACTCTTCGAATCCAGTCAACAAAGTGACGTGGTAAATGATCTTGTTTATAACAGTTGCAAGTCAATAGGCAGAGAAAGAGGGAAAGGGGGGAAAGAGGGGAGAGGGGGGTAGAGAGAGGAGGATGGGAAAGGAGGAAGATAAAGCCAGTCTCCAGAAAGTGGAAAGAAATGACTGGGGCCAATGGTTCGTGCGGGAGCTGCGATGATAGCGGTTGGGATTACAACTGTGGTTGTAGGAAATCCATATGAATGACAGGAAGAGGTAAGACGAGTGAGTCACTAGCGCCTGTAGCGTATATAGAGGAATATCTGGAGCGTTGAATCCATGGATCCATAGATCTGTTCAACCAGGGCTGATCAGGGTTGCATAGCAACCGATAACAGCAGCAGCAGTGACAACAACAACAACAACAGCAGCAGCAACAACACCAGCAGCAATGGCAAAGACAGCAACAACATGAACGATAAGTCAATAAAGAATTCTCTGTGGTGACAATGCAGGCAATGGCAGTCAAATCTTCCTCAAACTGCGTCCTGACGGCTTAAAAAGCGAAGAATGATACATTGTATAATTTATTTCAAGATGGACTGAAACGAGGCGGTTGCCTTGGGGAGAATATCTTTGATGATGAATCTAGAGGAGTCGTGGCTGACCTGGGATTAAACAACAACAGCAACAACAACAACATCCTACTTTTGTTTCCCCTCTCCATATCCCCTCCTCCTCCTCCATTATCTCTTCTTCCACGTCTTTCTCATCGCCATCATCATCATCATCATTATGATCATGATCAACATCGTTGTCGTCGTCGTCTTCATCACAATCATCATCATTATCATCATCATCATCGTCGTCGTCATCGTGGTCATCATCCTTCACCTCCTCTTCCGCCTCCTCCTCCTCCTCATCATCATCACCATCATCACCATCATCATCATCATCATCATCATCATCATCATCATCACCACCACCACCACCACCAACCCCCCCACCATCATCATGATCATCATCATCACCACCACCACCACCACCACCACCATCATCATCATCATCGTCGTCGTCATCATCATCATCATCATCATCACCTTCCTCCTCCTCCTCCTCCTCATCATCATCATCATCATCATCACTATTATCATCACCATCTTCCTCAACCACAGCAGCAGCCAACAGATCAATTGTAATAATTCCAACATGTGCACCAACTATGCAGAACAACAGATCATGGAATACACGAAGGAATGTATATTAGTGCGTGATTTCATCAATTTCAGTCTTATTACTAACCTCTCTCTCACTCTCTCTCTCTCTCTCTCTCTCTCTCACACACACACATACACATACACACACATACACATACATACACATACACATACACACACATACACATACACACAGAATACGTGCAATGCCGTACAGAGTTAGCTTCCATTAATTAAATACACTAATATTTGCCTTGGGTCATCTTAGCTGAAATTTAAGAACTTTTGCCAAGCAGATGGCTACTTAGGGATTGTAGAAGAAGGTAGAGAATTTCTAGCCGAAAGCAATTGATGTGATAGAACTTCCATAGCAGGTCTGATTGTATCAGATCCTTGTTGCAATAAGCGCCTTATGGTAATCATCTTATTTGGAGAAATATTTATTTGGGTGAGCTATCTTGAACTCTGAAAAATCACAAACGCGCATACATGAACACCACACACACACACATATATATACATGTTTCTATGTATATATGTATGTATATATCTCTTTATTCGTTTTTCATTAACCGGTTTGTTGTTTAAGTGTATTAACTTAATTGATAAACATAATCAGTTTGCACGTTTATTTTTTTACCTTATCTCTTTTCGTGTATGTTTTCATAATATCCATTAAAGGTTTTACCTTTGTTAAAGAAAAGCAAAGCACTGTTAGACTATGATAAAAACTCGTCAGTTTATCTTAGTCTAAATTCGATAAATTGTTTAAATCATTTGCGTTTATGCCTATGCATGCCCCACCCCTGTGTGTGTATGTGTGTGTGTGAGTGTGTGTAAGTGTGTGTGTGTGTGTGTGTGTGTGTGTGTTTATAAGCGCCGAGGTGTGTACATGTGACATGTCTGTGGATTTAAAATGTAGGTCACACTCCTTCGATTCATAGATTCTTTTATTATTTTACTTGTGTCAGTCATTTTAATGAGGTCATGCTGGAGTACCATGTTGATAGGTTTTAGTCGAAGATATCGACCCAGGATTTATTGTTTCAGGCCTAGTACTAATTCTATCGGTCTATTGGTTGTCAGAGGACGGTGGAGGACACGCATAAATATATACACACGCATACATATCTACCTACTTACCTACCTACCAACCTATCTACCTACCTACCTACTTACCTACCTACCTACCTACCTACCTACCTACCTACCTACCTACCTGCCTACCTACCTACCTACCTACATACATACATAATACATACATACATTCATACATACATGCATGCATACACACATACATACATACATACATACACACACATACATACATACGTACATGCATAAACACATACATACATACATACACACATACATACATACATACACACATACATACATACATACATACATACATACATACATACATACATACATATCCAATCCATCACTGGAACTGTAAAAATCTGTAAAACTTTCCGGAAGTTTATCTTTTAGATATATATATAGCATGTCTAGATATGCAAATGTATGTATGAGAATACATACATAAAGCAAAACATACAAATCTACATACATACATGCATACATACATACATACATACATACATACATACATACATACATAAAAACAAAAATGGCCTGTTGTTTATGTTAAAATTCCAATGAGGGAGCCTTGGATCTAGGTTAGAAACTGACTTTTTCTCTATTGGCAAGAAATCTTGAAATAAAACTGAACAAGGACAAGCGTGCATGCATACATACATACATACATACATACATACATACATACATACATACATACATACATACATACATACATACATACATACATACCACATGGTGTCCGTTATGATCAGTCCGGTATTTGTGTATGTGAAATTACTGCCCATATGACAACAACATCAAATATTGGAAAAGTTGAGCTATTGAGTGCGGTAAGGTTACAAACGAATACTTTTACATAGGTGCTTTAAACATTACATATATTTCAGGATATCTATTAAAACGATATAGGCATCTTAGTATATAAACACAGCGCTTTCAAGATACACGCAAAGAAATAAGTCAACGTTACAAACTATATGGTTCAGGGTTCAGTCCCACTGCGTGGCACCTTACACAAGTGTCTTGTACTATAGCCTCGGGCCAACCAAAGCCTTTTGAATGGATTTGGTAGACGTAAACTGAAAGAAGCTCGACGTATGTATATATATATATATATATATATATATATATATATATATATATATATATATATATATATATATATAATATATATAATATGTGTGTGTGTGTGTGTGTGTGTGTGTGTGTGTGTGGTGTGTGTGTGTGTGTGCGTGGTGTGTGTGTGTATGGTGTATATGTTTGTGTGTCTGTTGTTTGTCCCCCCAACATCGCTTGACAACCGACGCTGGTGTGATTACGTCCCCGTAACTTTGCGGTTCGGCAAAAGTGACCGATAGAATAAGTACTAGGCTTACAAAGAATAAGACCTGGGGTCGATGTGCTCGACTAAAGGCGGTGCTCCAGCATGGCTACAGTCAAATGACTGAAACAAGTAAAAGAGTAAAAGAGTATAAGAGTACCGCTCATTATGTACGCTAAAATTCAATTGTAGAATTTAAAACAATCCGAAAGGAAAGATTACCCAAACAGTGGACAACTTTAAATTTAATTCTGACGAAGTTATGTTGAAACTTTTAAAGAATATTATTGACTACTTTCAAAAACAAATACAAACATCAGTGAATAGATGAAACCATTATGACTAAAAGTATAAGTCTGCTTCGACTAAATTGTGACTATAACCATAATGGACCTACGATCTAAACATACATACATACATATGCGCGCGTGTGCGTGTATTCGACACCCAAAACCGTGCTACCTACGCATTGTGATCGCATCTTTTATCTAGCTTGTAGACATGCAATGTCCCTCTTCCAAAATTCACTTGTCCGTGACGACAAACACTTCTCCAGTACTGTTCTGACCTCGTCTACATAATTCATATTTTTCCGTCCAAATGATTTTGAAGACTGCGGAATAAATGATAATGAAATGGAGCAATGTCCGGCGAATATGATGGGTGGTGCATCGTTTCTCGTTCAAACTGCTCCAGCCTTTGGAATGTCATCCTCGCTGTATGTGGCCGAGCATTAGCATGATGGAAGAATAACTTTCGTCTTCAAACCAAAGATGGTCGTTTTTCTTTTAGCGCTGACTTAAACCGCTCAAGCTGCTCACAGTAGATCACCTTTGTTGTAGTTTAGTTTGGGTTTAAACCTTTCATATCCCACCAAACAAATATCAACACTTTACGTGCGTGAAGGCCTTCCCTGGCCTGGGGTACCGGTGTTTCTCCTTTCTCTGTCCACTGTCATCGGCGCTTGACATTTTTATAGAGGACCCATTTCTCGTCACCAGTCACCAATCGGTCCAAAAAAGGTTCATTCGTGAGACGTGATAGCAAAGAAGTGCGCACATTCACTCACTGTGCGCAGCTGAACTCAGAAAGTTTGAGCGGAACTCATGAACCCAATTTATTGACTTTTCCGATGGCACGCATGTGTCGATGAATAGTTGAATGACCAAATCCAAGCTTCTCTGCTAGTTCCTCAACAGTTACGATGGAATTTCGTTCCACCAGGATTTGCAGGACATCCTCGTCGAGCTCTTGAGATCTTCCAGAACGAGGCTTGTCTTCTAGGGTGTAGTTTCCAACTCGAAATTTCTGGAACCACCGTTGACACTGGCTTACGCTTACTGCCCAGTCTCCATATACTGCATTAATATTCTTTGCAGTTTGGTTGCGTTATTATTTATTAATTCAATGCAAATGGTCTGCATCCCATCTAACTGCTGTTTCTGTTTCCAATGTTGTATGGTATGTGTGTGTGTGTGTGTGTGTGTGGTGTGTGTGTGTGTATGTGAAGGTGCGTGATCTAGTGGTTAGGCGTGTTGCACTTCGGATCGTGGGATCGTGGTTTCGATTCCCATAGCAGCTACGCGTGTTCTCGAGCAAGATTCTTCACTCAACGCTGCTTCATTCGATTCAGCTGTAAATGGGACACCTTGCGATGAAGTAACCTACCGATCATAGTGAACGTCGGCCTGCTCGCCTAGCAAGCGGTGTGGCATCATTCAGAAGTTAAAACGATGCAACGCGCATTGTGATCAGCGATGTATAGCAACATCCGATAGTCTGGTCGATCATGTGACCACATCATATATGTATGCGCGCACGTGCGTGAGTGATTCGTGGCTTTGACACAGGGCCTCTAGTTATGAGGGGAGAGGTTGTAGTTGATAACATCGACTTCAATTCTTGACTGCTAGTTTATTTCCGAGAAAAATAAAAAGCCAAGTTAATGTAGGCAGAATTTGAACTTTGAGCATAGACACTCAAAAGAAACACCGCAAAACACTCACATATGTTATGACTCTCTCTCGCTTATTTGTTTAACTATCTTTTAATCTATCTCTCAAGTGAGAGTGACAAACGGACAGACAGCAGATAGATTTGATGTCTTGATTATTTAATAGTTTTGGATGGGTCTGAACATGAATAATTTCAATATATTTGAAAACCTTGTCCCCCAAGAGAGAATTCACTTTTTTCTTTCTTAAACTCATACGATAATAAACCGATTAAGTCAAATGAAGAAATCCTTGCATTTCCTGAGGCGTTCAATCAACATTCTGAAATTGTTAGTTCCAACGCAAGCAACGCAAATTATCGAATATGACCTTGTTATACGAGCAAAACTATGATTGCCATATTTTCCTAAAATTGGATAGTAATCTTTAGAAACAAAACACCACTTTACAAAATATTCGATCAACCGCAAGTTACCAATGACATCCATCCAATGGAAACTTAGATATAAAACTTACCAATACTAACGATTTTTGCTAGAATTGAAATTCTTCTCTCAAAGCCGTTATCATTTACTTGTCGATGGCCTCTACAGAAAACAATACATATCATAGGATGTTCGTTACATTAATTAACAGATAATGGTAAACGTCGCCCCTTTTCAAGCCTAGCCAGGCTCATGGACTCGGTTTCCCGGTTTTTGTGGCGTATGTGGTCCCACTAGCTGGACGGTACACCAGTCCATCGCAGCGTTACTCAAGAAACAGGAAGAGAGAGTGAGAGAAAGTTGTGGAGAAAACAGGGCCACCACCACCCCCTGCCGGAGCCTCGTGGAGCTTTTAGGTGTTTTCGCTCAATAAACACACGCAACGCCCGGTCTGGGAATCGAAACCGCGATCCTCCGACCGTGAGTTCGCTGCCCTAACCACTGGGCCATTGAGCCTTCACTTAATTAGCAGAAGCAATCATATAATAAAACAGTGCTTAATTATCTAATAATATCATTATGTGTTACATACAGAGAAATGGAGTATAGAGCAGGGTATAGAGCTGACAGATTCGTTGACACACCGGGTGAAATGCTTAGCGGCATTTCGTCCGTCTTTATGTTCTGAGTTCAAATTCTGCCGAAGTCAGCCAACTTTGCTTTTCATCTTTTCGGGGTCGATAAAATAAGTACCACTCGAGTACTAGGGTCGATGCAATCAACTAATCCCTCACTCTCGAAACTACTGGGAATGTGCCAACGTTTGAAACCAATATTTTCAGTGATAAAAATCACGTCGGGCCGACCAAAATTTTGTTAGTGGGTTTAGTGAACGGAATCTGTAAGAATCTTGTCACAGACACACACACACGCACACACACACATACTTATGTTGTGTGTGTTATTCCGCCACCGCCGATTGACAATCGGTGTTGGTATCTTTACGTCCCTATGATCTAGCAGTTAGGCCTAAGAGACCAACTAAATAACCAGAATTAAAAATATAAGTACTTGGGTCTATTCGTTTGATAAAATTTCTTCAAAGCTCTGCCCCAGCATGGTCGTAGTCTAATGACTGAAACCAGAAAAGAATTACAAAGTAATAATATAAAAAGATATCTTTTTTTTCTCTTTTACTTGTTTCAGTCATTTGACTGTGGCCATGCTGGAGCACCGCCTTTTGTCGAGAAAATCGACCCCAGGACTTATTCTTTGTGAAGCCTAGTACTTATTCTTTCGGTCTCTCTTTTGCCGAACCGATAAGTTACGGGGACGTAAATACACTACCACCGGTTGTCAAGCGATGTTGAGAGACAAACACAGACACACAAACATACACACACACACACACACACACACACACACACACACACACTACGCACACACACACACACACACACACACACACATATCCATGTATACGACGGGCTTCTTTCTGTTTCCGTCTACCAAATCCACTCACAAGGCTTTG
>NC_043003.1:60558572-60563572 GCF_006345805.1 Octopus sinensis | reverse complement strand
TCGACTTTACCTTTCTTCATTTCGGGGTCGATAGAATATGTACTGGGTGTCCATGTAATCAACTAATCCCACTTCCACGCCCCAAATTTCAGGCCTCGTGCCAAAAGTAGAAAGGATTATTATATAAAGGGTTATTATTATTATTATGAATAAGGCCGCGTGTTAGCAGAATTGTTAGCACACTAGACAACATGCTTAGCGGTATTACACCAGGCACATGCATCACAGCTATATGTGGGCGACATAGTGATTTCAAGATAAACAGCGCATGACCTCGCAGGTGGGGCCAGTTAGAATTGTTTTCAGGTTGAGTAGTCCATCCTGCTCAAAAGGTCCCTAAATAAGTTTTGTTTAAGGATGCTGAACAAAACACCTATATTTCCAGAGGTGAATTATTTAAATCCCAAAGAATTCTTCTCAATACATGGCTCTGATGCTCCCCCAGTACATATCGTCAGCCACTAAGGACATGCTCAAATAGGTTAAAATCAAACAACTGACAAACAAATCTGTGGTATGGAGCAGAATATTTGCTGTAACCCATATTTTATATATGACAAAGCAATGTACATGATGACATTTCCAATCAGTTAAGATCAAAAGCTATGAGAGCCACTGCTTGGCACTGAATAATAACAATAATAATAATAATAATAATGATAATAATAATGATAATAATAATAATAATAATAATAATAATAATAATAATAGTGTTTTGCCTTGGTCTAAAAGATGGGCTGCAGTTTTGCCTTGGTCTAAATGATAGGCCACAATGGCTCTCATGGCTTCTCATCTTAACTGGTTGGCAATGTTATCCTGTACGTTATTTTGTCTTCGTCTAAAAGATAGGCTATAGCAAATATTCTGCTCAGCACCACTGATTTACTTGTCACTTGTTTGACCTTAACCAGTTGAGCATGTCCCTTAGTGGCTGACGATATGTGCATCTCTGATCACGAGCAGAAGTAGTGGGGCTGCATTATTCCTATGTGCTGAAAACAATTCTTTGGGGTTTGGATAATTCACCTTTGGAATCATGGGTGCTTCGCTCAACATCCTTAAACAGCCCATATTCAAGGACCTTTTGAGTGGGATGGGCTACTGGACCTGAAGAAAATTCTAACTGGGCCCCACCTGCAAGGTCATATGCTGTTTATCGTGATATGAGATCACAATGTCGCGCACATATGGTTGTGATGCATGTGCCCCTGGTGTACCCTATCAGACGGGTAGTCATAATGGGTATACTGGGCTTCATATATGTGCCTTGGAGGGGAGATTCTAGGTTTAATTCCATGGTCATTTATGGCCGAAGGTGATTCCCTTAGTATGGGGAGAATTCACAAAAAAAAAACAAAAAAAAAAGACGAAGACAGGTGGTGTACACAACAAACAGATGTATTAGTTTAACGCTCGGGAAATGAAAAAAATGTGTAACGTTTCGAGTCTATGCTCTTCCACAGAAAGGAACACAGAAAGAAACAGGGAGAGGAAATAAAGAATGGGTAGTGGCTAGCAATCTATCATGGCGAATGCCGGACAGAGGGGTCACACAGGAGAGCTAGGAAGAAGGGGAGACAATATTGTAGTGGTGATCACAAAACGAAGGTGTACATGCGTGTGTATAACAGAGCATGTATGTGCGAGTGGGCTGGTGACCTTGACGTGCGCATGTGTGCATGTGTAGGTGTGTGGATGATGGTGTGGGTGCTGGGAAGTGGTCAGTACTAGTGTTTGCCTAGTGGTGTGATGTGATGTGGTGTTGTGTGGTATGGTGGAGTGGTGATGTGGAGGTGTGTGGTGTGGTGGTGTTGGGATGTGGAGGAGGCGAGAGTGGGGAAAGCAAGGGTGGGGTGTGGGTTAGGCTGAGAGTGGGGGTAGAGGTGGAGTATGTGGGAGTGGGTGTAAGGGATGGGGTGGTGGTGGGATGGATAGGGATCTAGACAAAATTCATAGAGGTATTTCGTTCGTTTTTGGATTCTTATTTCAAAATGCACCGTGGTCGACTTTACCGTTCATCATCTCACGTTCTCGAGATCGTGGTTTCAATTCCTAGATTGGCTGTTGCGCTGTGTTCTTGAGCAAAATACTTCATCTCACGTTGTTCTGCAATCACTTCGACACCTGACGTGTGGCACACTGTGCACCTGTTCAGACAACGTCAATTTGATGAAGGAGGGAGTCAGCTAATGTGCGGCAAATGCATTTGATCACTATAAACAAATCATTTGTGCAGGTCGTTTGGCAAGATTTGAACGCTCTTGCGTCATCTTCAACGAGAGAGTCCGTCATCATCATCACCATCATCATCATCATCATCATCATCATCATCATCATGATCATCATTGTTGTTGTTGTTACCAGTTATCAGCCAGTAGTAAAGGGTTCCATGATTCAATGATTAACTATAATAATCATTTCGTTTTTGGATTTGGTTTGCAAGATTCTTTATGTGAGTTCGTGTGTTGAAGCATATTTTGTTGTGTCTGGGAAGAGTCATTCTCGTTTAGTGCCTTATTATTGAACACATCCACTGGTAAAGTTTCCACTCATTTACTTATTTATAATAATCATGATTTCTTTTATCTGTCACAATGGCCCAACACATTGATGTCTATGTTAAAAGTCAACATACAACAAAAAAACTGGCGGTGGTGGTGATGGGGTTCATTAATCAAAAGGAGAAACAACAACAAGTATATATGTAAAAGATATAAAAATAAAATCCAGAAAAATATATAAATCAATAAACACAATTTCCGATAGTGATTGTTATAATTCCCGATAGTTGGTTGTTATAATAATAGCAGTAGCGACAACAACAATAATAATATAGATGTTTTATTTAGATGGTCATTGAGTCTATTCAGTTCATCTGTCCTCTGATATTTTGTTTTTCATCTTGCAAGGTATCCCAATAAGATAATCCTCACCCCTGCCAAAAGAAAAAAATCATTCTTCTAACCGAGCTTGCTGGGGCTGTGGGTGACGATTGATAGTTGACGGCTTTGTCGCCAGCGGCTCGATTTTGTTCAGGTAGTTTTAGATTGCGTGTCTACCAGTAGTAGGTCATTGCCCTATATATATATATATATATATATATATATATATATATATATAAAACTGTAGTTGTGTGAGTGTCTGTCCCCTTCGATTTAGATTCCTAACTACTCCCACATTTTGCGGTGCAGTTTAAACAAATTCGGGTATCTTATAGTCGTGATTCATATCGAGCCCGTCTGGCTATTAGCGCGCGTCTACGATGAGTCTACGATTTTAAAAATAATTTAACATCATTTTTTATTCCATTTTAATGCATAATTTTTCGTGTGTCGATGGCGGCGGAGTTGGCGTCCACGCTCACACCTGTGTTGCTTCTCCCCTTCTTCCCTCCCTCGTGAAGCTGTGGGGAAGGGAGTGTAAGGGAATCAACGTTGTAAAGCGTTGTCAAGGAGACCAGCGTTCTTTTAGAACTACGACTTCATGGCTTGAAGACACCAAAACAGAAAATGTCTACAATGAGTCAACGATTAAAAAAAAAATTTACCATAATTTTTTTTCCATTTTAATGCATTTTTTTTGCTATTTTTTGGCTATAACTCTCTAAAAATGCTTATATAGTTATTTCCCTTACAAACCCGAGCAACGCCGGGCGATTCTGCTAGTCTATATATATAAAACTGTAGTTGTGTGAGTGTCTGTCCCCTTCGATTTAGATTCCTAACTACTCCCACATTTTGAGGTGCAGTTTAAACAAATTCGGGTATCTTATAGTCGTGATTCATATCGAGCCCGTCTGAGTATTAGCGCGCGTCTACGATTTTAAAAATAATTTAACATCATTTTTTATTCCATTTTAATGCATAATTTTTCGTGTATCGATGGCGGCGGAGTTGGCGTCCATGGCCACACCCGCACCTGTTTGCTTTCCCCCTTCTTCCCTCCCTCGTGAGCCTGTGGGGAAGGGAGTGTAAGGAAATCAACGTCGTAAAGCGTTGTCAAGGTGACCAGCGTTCTTTTAGAACAACGACTTCATGGCTTGAAGACACCAAAATAGAAATGGCTAAGAAAGCCCGAATTGGCATCTATAAGGGAAGTAACTCTCTAAAAATGCTTATATAGTTATTTCCCTTACAAACCCGAGCAACGCCGGGCGATACTGCTAGTATATATATATAGATAGATAGATAACATTTTACGTTTCGTCTTGCAACCATTTCAATAGTCTTGACTCCTGTTACTTACACTTCGTTCCCTTTTCTTTGTTTGTGCGCATGTGTGTGGGTCAGTGTGTGTGTATGTGTGCCTATGCATGCATGTACGTATATATGTTTGTATGTGTGTTTGCATGTATATATATGTATATATGTGTGTGTATGCATAGGTATATATGTATGTATGTGTGTGCATCTGTATGTATGTATCCTGCATATTCATGTACTCACATGTCCGTGTTTGTGTATTTTCTATAAATGTGTGTGTGAGCATGTGCTTGTATATGTATGCACTTCTGTCTCCTTGTGTGTGCATGTCTATGTGTGTGTGTGTGTGTGTGTTATGCAACTATGTACCATGTTTGTATGTATGGATGTGCATCTTTATATGTGTGGATCCGTGTCTCCATATGTGTCCTTGTGTGCAGGCATAGGCACACACACACACTGACCCACACACATGCGCATATATATATATATATATATATATATATATCTTTCTCTTTTTACTTGTTTCAGTCATTTGACTGCGGCCATGCTGGAGCACCGCCTTTAGTCGAGCAAATCGACCCCGGGACCTATTCTTTGTAAGCCCAGTACTTATTCTATCAGTCTCTTTTGCCAAACCGCTAAGTGACGGGGACGTAAACACACCAGCATCGGTTGTCAAGCAATGCTAGGGGGACAAACACAGACACACAAACACATACACACACACACACACACACACACACACACACACATATATATAATATATGTACGACAGGCTTCTTTCAGTTTCCGTCT
>NC_043003.1:60538572-60553572 GCF_006345805.1 Octopus sinensis | reverse complement strand
ACACGCAGACACTTACACACAGAAACTCACACACATAAATATACACACAAACACGCACACACAGAAGCAAACACACATACACACACAAACTCATACACTCGCACACGCGTGCACTTACACTGACAAACACACACAAATACATATATACATACATACATACAAGAACATATATACAAATACGCACTTACAAGCAGATACACACAGACACATACACAGAGAGAGAGAGAGGCAAACACACATACAGACACAGACTCACAGACTCACACACACAAACACACACACAAGAACATATATACAAATACGCACACATGCACATACACATATACGCGCACGCACACACTAACACACACACAAGTACACATACACAAACACGCACAAAACAACGTTTCGGCGAAAATACACCGATACGATAAATACCAAACTGTAGAAGAAAAATAAGTGCTGGGTTCGATTCGTTCTGTTGATCCCTTCCAGGCGGTGCCCCAGCATGGTCGCAGCCCAATGAATGAAACAAGTAAAACAAGATTTTATGTTAGATTCTCCATAAACTGAAGAAATTTCGGGAATACATAAACAGAACAGAATTTAGTCTGCGCTTAATTTTATACTTTTATTTTTTTTTTTCTTGGAGAGGCGTGGCTGTGTGGTAAGAAGCTTACTTCCCAAAATCATGGTTCCAAGTTCAGTCCCTCTGCGTGGCACCTTGGGTAAGTGTCTTCTACAATAAAATTCGGGCCGACTAAAGCCTTGTGAGTGGATTTGGTACACGGAAACTGAAAGAAGCTCGTCGTATATGTGTGTGTGTGTGTGTGTGTGTTTGTGAGTCTGTGTTTGTCCCCCACTACCATCGCTTGACAACCGATGTTGGTGTGTTTACGTGCCCGTAACATAGCGGTTCGGCAAAAAAAACGATTGAATAAGCGCGAAGCATACAAAGAATAAGTCCTGGGGTCGATTCGTTCGACTAAAGGCGGTGCTCCAGTATGGCCGCAGTCAAATGACTGAAACAAATAAAATAAAAGAATTAAAAAAATGGTGAATATGTTTTTACAAGAGTTCTGAAAATCACAGCAAAATTGTTCTCAAAATGCACTTTAGCATCATAAAAATTAGATTTTCTCAGTCCGCAAATTTGGAATATAATAAGAAAGTGTGTTCAAGCCTGCAGCATAATGAACCTCAGACGTGATTCTCATCTCATCAACAACAACAATTACAGCACCTTGTTCCCGAGCCCCACTCCCTGCCCCCGATTGTTTCTGTTTAGAAATTAAAATATTGGAGAGCCTGTAAAGGTCATTGCTGGCATTTATCCACATTGATTTTTAAAAATTTCGGAGGTGTACTTGCGTAGCAAGTGACTTGATCCGAGATCGCGTGCCGAAGCAAAAGCAATTGCAGCGTAGATGTTTGTAAGCCATTCAAGAATACACAAATGCCGTTAGTTTCACTTCAACATTAAAATTTCATTTGTGTCAAAATATTACTGTCGCTTCGAAACCGCGACCTGTTCACTGACAAATTTCACAAAAATGATGCAACACGAAGTTTTGTCAGTAAACAGCACACACACCACACACACACACACGCACACACACACACACACACACACACACACACACACACACACCAGGCACATGCACGCACACACACACACATTCATTGCCTTTCATTTGTGTGTATGTGTATATATGTGTGAGCGCGTATGTGTATTGGTGTGTATGTGTGTGTGTGTGTGTGTGTGTGTGTTTGAGTCACTGCTTAAGTTGTGTTTGGAAACTGTGAATAAGGTGCAAGTTTCGAGTACTTATCTATAACATTTTGTTTTTTTTTCCCGACTTCTAAAAGTAGTTATCCAACTTTCTAGGGTCTTCTCACAGCTATCTCGCGTTGAAAAATTATACGGGTATTTAAAAAAAAATTCATGCAATAAATAATGTTTTTTACATTATTTTACAGGATCACTGTGTACATTTTCCTAAGTTATGAGTTCAATTTCACATCTCATACGTATAACTTCTTACGTGGTGGGAGAGAGACCTAGGAGATCACAGGACAGCACACACACACGAAGAAAATACTCGTGGTACAGTAATGTGGTGAGCTGGCAGAATCGTTAGCACGCCGGGCTAAATGCGTAGCCGTATTTCGTCTGCCGTTACGTTCTGAGTTCAAATCCCGCCAAGGTCGACTTTGCCTTTCATCCTTTCGGGGTCGATAAATTAAGTACCAGTTATGCATTGGGGTCGATATAATCGACTTAATCAGTTTATCTGTCCTTGTTTGTCCTCTCTGTGTTTAGCCCCTTGTGGGTAGTAAAGAAATAGGTACAGTAATTCCTCGCCATATCGCGGTTCTACTGCTGTGGTTCACCTATCGCAGCTAATTATTTAAGCTAACGTCGATTCCTCCGTGGTGATTTCTTGCGTGTATATTAAAATTAAAATATACAAATAATAAAATAATTTGTATATATATATATATATATATATATATATACAGTATAGGTGCAGGAGTGGCTGTGTGGTAAATAGCTTGCTTACCAACAATATGGTTCCGGTTTCAGTCTCACTGCGTGGCACCTTGGGCAAGTGTTTCCTACTAAAGCTTTGGGCCAACCATAGCCTTTTGATTGGATTTGGTGGATGGAAGCTGAAAGAAGCCCGTCATACATATATATATATATATATATATATATGTATAAGTGTATGTGTGTTTGTGTGTTCGGACCTCCGCCATCGCTTGACAACCGATGCTGCTGTGTTTACATCCCCCTTAGCTAGCGGTTCGGCAAAAGAGAAACCGATAGATTAAGTACTAGGCTTACAAAGAATAAGCCTGGAGTAGATTTGTTCAAATAAAGGCGGTGCTCCAGCATGGCCGCACTCAAATGACTGAAACAAATAAAAGAATAAAAGATAAATGATGAAGTACAGTATAGTTTCTACTTCGCGGATTTTCACCTATCGCGGATCTTCACCTTCGCGATTGTCGAAGGATCACTGTGTACATTTTCCTAAGTTATGACTTCAATTTCCATAGAGGTTAATTTTACCTTTCATTATCACAAGGTCAATAAGATAAAGTGGCAGATAAACCCCGCGGTCGATTTAATCAACTAATACATTTACCTCGTAATCTTTTCTAAGTAGTAAGAGTATAGTTGAGAATCCCAAACAAATCACATTAGTGCTGCTTATGTTTTAACGGTAGATGCTGATAGAAACCCCGACAGTTACAGTATTCCAGTGAGAAACAGTGACCTTAGGTAACATTAGATCTAAAGATACAATGTTGAAACAACGCCATAGAAATCCTGTAATTAACGCTATATGTGACACATTCATTATCATGCCTAACAAAAGTCGCCTTTAGAAGAGGTATTTCGCCTAAAATATCGATTTTTGGTCGTTGCTTAGTCAGCTTAAACCAGTATTCAGTTAAAACACTATGCAAATTAGTCAGTTGGTATGGGACTTATCACATTTACTAAATCTTATCTTGCAGGTGGTGCAGCGCAATGCTCCGCAATGTTTGTTTTTTTTGTTTGTCTTTGTTTATTATTCTATATACAGCCATATATTTTTGAAACTTAAACAATTCTTATAATTCAATTGTGTTTTGGTTTCTTGATGTTAGTATAAGTTTATTTTTTGTTTAGTTTCATTCTGTTTTGCTTTGTATTATTTCAATTTTCCCTCTTTAAATTATCATTCTCAAAGCAATTAGCCACATTTTCAGAGGTGTTTGCAAGTTATCCTATCTTTTCTTGATGCGGCTTCGTGAATCCAGCAGTATGGTGAGAAGAAATCATCAACCTCAGGCCTAATTGATTAACTAGAGACAATTGTGATTATCTTATTTCAGTTTGACTTTTTACCCGAAGCAGCATTTTAGTACTTCCAACAACCTCATTGGTTCTTTCTATTTATACAATTAGATACTAATAAAGCGAAAGGCTTTCACACACTTTCTCAATTAGGAACTTTGGCAATATACAGATGATAGATTTTAAACTAAATATCAGGTGTGAAACTATAATATTGGAGGTTATGAGAAATATGCGTCAAAATTGCTTGCTTGAACCATTATTGATACAGCTCTCGATAAAAGTTTCCGATATAACATCTCAACGAAGATAGCTGAGATAAATGGTTTTAAAACTAAATACTGAACAGTTACTAGTTATTTCAATTTTAGTAGTCTTCCTACCTGACACCAAGCACAGTTTAGGGTGGATAATGTTGCTAAATCTATGTAAGCTGTAAGGCACCGGTAAACATTTTTGTTGACTTCTAATTTCTTTTATTACTTATCACAGTTGGCGGCGAGCTGGCAGAAACGTTAGCACGTCGGGCAACATACTTAGTGGTACTTCATCTGTTTTTACGTTCTAAGTCCAAATTCTGCCGAGGTTGACTTTGCCTTTTATCCTTTCGGAGTCGATAAATTAAGCATCAGTAACGTACTGGCGTCGATCTAATCGACTGGCCTCCTCCTACAAAATTTCGGGCCTTATGCCTAGAGTAGAAATGATTACATGTCACAGTTATTACATACCACAGTTATTGTTTTCTAACAGAATTATCTAATATCACTAAGATACTAAAGGTTTAAGCTCAGAAACAGAATATATCACTTGAGTTCAATACAAAAATTTCACTTAATGCCTATCAATACATCTTATGTTTCATCAAAACTATGATCATATATGTTACGTTTGTGTATTTGTTTTACAAGATTCCTGATGTGAAAACGTGTTGAAACAGATATTGCTATATTTCAGTATGGTCATTTTATTTTTCTAATTCCTTTATTGCCCACAAGGGGCTAAACATAGAAGGGGCAAAGAAGGACAGACAAAGGGACTAAGTCGATTGCATCGACCACAGTGCGTAAATGGTACTTAATTTAGCGACCCTGAAAGGATGAAAGGCAAAGTCGACTTCGGCGGAATTTGAACTCAGAACGTAAAGACAGACGAAATACTTCTTTCTTTACTACCCACTAGGGGATAAACACAAAGAGGACAAACAAGGACAGACAAACGGATTAAGTCGATTATATCGATCCCAGTGCGTAACTGGTTCTTATTTAATCGACTCAGAAAGGATGAAAGGCAAATTCGACCTCGGCTGAATTTGAACTCAGAACGTAAAGACAGACGAAATACCGCTAAGCATTTCGCCCGGCGTGTTAACGTTTCTGCCAGCTCGCCGCCTTAATAAAAATAAAATGGTCATTTTATTTTTCTTGTCAAATAAACACACGCACTACATATTCTTTGTTCACTCGTTTGTTATTGTTCTTATTTTATCTTATGTCCATTGTCTGGAAATCTTTCGCCACACATTATTTGACCTCGTCAGCGTCACTCCATCCTACATGTCGCCTCCTGGACTAAACAGAACAAGAGACACGCAGGATGCAGAGTCACCGAAGAGGTCACAGGTGTGTGACGAGAGTTTTCCAGGATATAAAATAAGAGCAATTAAATTCCAGGATATAAAATAAGAGCAATTAAAAAGGAGTGAAGAACGTGTGTTTATTTGGCAAGAAAGAAATGACCATCCTGAAATATATCATTAGATGATGATGATGATGATCCTCCTCCTCCTCCTCCTCATCATCATTTATCGTCCGCTTTCCATGCTGGCTTGGGTTGGACGAGTTGACAGGAGCTGACCAACTGAAGAGTTGCCCAGGTTCCACAAGAGTATGAAGCAGGATGGAGGCAGCGAGCTGTCAGAAACGTTAGCACGCCGAGCGAAATGCTTAGCGGTATTTCGTCTGTCTTTACGTTCTGAGTTCAAATTCCGCCCAGGTCGACTTTGCCTTTCATCCTTTTGGGGTCGATAAATTAAGTATCATTTGCGTACTGGGGTCGATCTAATCGACTGGCCCCTTCCCCCAAAATTTCGGGCCTTGTGCCAAGAGTAGAAAAGTATATACACAAATTCTTCTGCACGGTATCTAGTTTTATACCATCTAATCAAACTGTGACATTCTTGAGTTTCAAATAGGTCTCTCACCTGATTCAGTATGTTACGTCATAGCTCAATAATGTGAAATTCCCGATGAGTTGAGAAATATGGAATACGACGCTAAGGTAAACCACTGCTCTGAGTTCGTGTATCAAATATGGCAACTGCTGAACTATAGGGAAGTACGTTGCAAGTCTTCTGTGAACCTTCAACTTAATCTACTACAATTCTGTGGAGGCGCAATGGCCCAGTGGTTGGGGCAGCAAACTCGTGGTCTTAGGATCGCGGTTTCGATTCCCAGACCGGACGTTGTGAATGTTTAATGAGCGAAAACACCAAAAAACTCCACAAGGCTTCGGCAGGGAGTGGTGGTGAACCCTGCTGTACTATTTCACCACAACTTTCTCTCACTCTTTCTTCCTGTTTCTGTTGTACCTGTCTTTCAAAGGGCCAGCCTTGTCAGACTCTGTGTCACGCTGAATCTCCCCGAGAACCACGTTAAGGGGACACGTGTTTGTGGAGTGCTCAGCCACTGGCACGTTAATTTCACGAGCAGGCTGTTCCGTTGATCGGATCAACTGGAACATACGTCGTTGTAGCCGACGGAGTGCCAAGAAAAGAACTACAATTCTGATTATATTTTAATCGCAGATTGCTAGGTGTTAAATGACTGACAGATATTAAAATTTTGAGTTAACAAACATTAACAGATGTCCGATATTAAGAGAACGACTAGAGAAAAAAACCTAGGCTTGCGTTCTGCATTGAGTATATATAGTTAAGTTGGTGCTAACATAGTTAATATAAAGAGTCATTAGACAGAAGAATATCCGGAGATTTCACCTTATTAGTCAATGGTCAGTTTCACTTTCTCCAAATTGTAAAAAAAAAATGTTAATAATTAGAAAACATTCGAGAAGACTTTCAACTAAGCAGTCAGAATAATATATATTTCGGGAAGCAGTCATTGACAGAGATAGATTCGAACTGCTGTGCTTATACTACTTTTTCACTATTCCTGATATTAAAAGTAATCACATGATAAATTGTTTCCAAGAAGTTCTCTGAATTTGAAGTCTTTCATTGAAATCTCTACTACAACAACAAAATAAATGATTAAGCAATAAAAATTACTCGGCTTCCATTTAGTTCTTGTAACAGTAAATAAAGAGCAAAAATGGTAATTTTGATTAGTCAATGCAACGAGTTAATGAACGCTGAAAACCTCCGCTCAATTTGCGTAATCAATTCACCTCTTAAATATAAATATAAAAAAAAAACGAACGAAACATGAGTATCTGCAAACTATCTCTTACATTTGTAACGATGGTTTATATCCCCCTTTCGTTTTTAATATTAATAGTAATTTCATTGCAAAATATTCGATTTTAAAAATAGATTCAAATATTTTTACAGAATTTGCTGAAAATTAAGTCGTGTTATTTGGAGATTAGTTTACATAAATTTTTAAAATAGCTGAGATTTCTATTGTATTTTTAATTACTGAAATCGTTTAATATGTTCTTAATTTTCCAGGAAATATTTTGCAAAGAAATAAAAAGAAAAAAATGTTTTAAAAAAATAATAACAAAAAACAACACAACAAAAAAAAAGGAAAATTCAATCAGACAACAAATCTAATTTTCTTATTGATCAGTATTTTAAATTTACGAATATCAAAACTGTTTTTTTTTTTTTTTTTTTACTCACTAACAGAATTATAAAACTTTTGAATTTGTAATTAAAATTAGGTTTTCTGCCGCGCATGAAATATAAAGAACTGCATAAATTGGATCTTGTTTTTCTTCCTAAAATTAAAATATTCTTTCTAAATACTCTTTCTTCCCTCCTCCCCGTCCTTCTCTCTCACTCTCTCACTCACACACACACACACACACACACACATATATATATATATATATATATATACATACACACATACAGATATACATATGTACATATGTAAATATATATTACACACACATGTACATACATTTATACATACATACATACATACATATATATATGTATATATATATATATATATATATATATATATATATATGTATGTATGTATGTATGTATATATGTATGTATGTATGTATGTATGAATGAATGTATATGTATGTATATATGTATGTCTGTATTTATTTGTAAGAATTTCTTTATAAACTTTTGTTATACAAGTTTACTCTTAAATTTTGAGAAATTTGATTTGATATTAAACAGAAATAGACAAGTTAATTTAATATATTTATGAATTTTAGATTCGTCTATGATCTGCTCATTAACCGATAAGCGTGTAATCCCGTGTGGTCTCTTGACAAAAATCACACCACTAATAAATTTTAATTAAAATATAGCGATGGAACAATCTCTTAAAAGACTGCCTTTAATTAAGGTTTAAATAAATATGAAAATAAAATGTACGTATGAATTAACTTACTCACCTGTCATCGATTTCTCACTTTCTCTTTTCTCTGTTTTGGAAATTGTTTACTTGTTAGTTTCATTTATACATTGTCAATAACATCATCGCAAACAAGAAGAATGCTAAGTCAGAGATAGTCGCTTATATTAAATATACCTTCAGAGTAAAGAGCGTGTAAACATACACACACGCGCACACGCGCGCACACACAAATAGTCATAGACAAACATATATACTCATGTGTACATATATCGATTTGTACTTACAAAGTGAGCCAAATACACAATCGAATTGTATATATATATGTATTTGTATATATATATAATGGATGAATGAATTATCCTTTGTTTTACCGTTAACATGGAAAATTCAATAAACAATTACCAGGGTAGCAAAATTCACGCAAGTAACAAGGATGTAGCGACCTATTAAAGGGTAGAAACTCCGGGTTAATATGCAGTAATTTGTATAGTTTAAGTAAATAAATGGAGTTGAACGCAGGTGTTATTCAAATACTTTTACTTTCGACATATGTTTCGAAGACAACATTGGTTTTATTCCAAAGGAATAAACGGTGTAAAATAATGCAATCTTTTCATCAGGAAAGAAAGAGAACCAATCTCAACAAGACATAACAATTTTGATGACTGCATAAATGATAAACAGAACGCTATTAAGTATTTTTTAAAAAACCGTTAGTAGATCCGACGTCAAAGGCAGACCCTAGGAAGAAAAGGGGTAAAGAAATAATAAATGGAGAACAAATAAAGAGGGATATATTGGTTGAAAAAATGTTCAAAGGCTTGGAAGTAGATTTCTCTATTGAAGTAAAGTGCAAGGTGAACTAAGTGTTCAAATTATACAGACTGGTAAAATCACTTATATGAGCTAAAGGTATGTTTCTACCAGGGCATACATTTGTAAGATCGCTCTATAAGTGTGTTAACAAGGTGATTCTTAGAGAAGAGAATATGGAAGAGTTCAGAGTTGCAAATGTTACAAAATCCTTTGCCTTGTCATAAGGGACAGAATGAACCAATCTAACTTAAAATCCTTATTGTTGTCTTTAAGATACCAAATCAATTTACTCAGCCCTGTGCTATAACGTTTACTGCTATCCCTAAATGAAGAATAATGATTGGAAATTCTCTTAGATAATTGGGAAGAGGACGCGCCAATGTAGAAATAGACATCGGTACCGCAAGAAATTTTACATTGGTATATAGAATTCTTAATCTTAGAATTATTAGACACAAATTTAATTCTGTTGGGGTTGTCCTCGGAGACCAAAACTATGTTACTATTATTATTATTATTATTATTATTATTATTATTATTATTATTATTATTATCATTATTACTTTTTTTTTTCTTCTTTCAAATTTGCTTCCATTTCTTGCCGAGTGTCTTCCCGACTCCTAGGGCAAAGAAACTCATAGTATACATTGGTAGGCCATTAAACCAAACTCAGTAGTTCGTTCATTTTTAAAAATTTTTTTTTTTAAAGTTAAATTAAAATACATGAGCAGCAACAGTTCTCACATCGACAATGCTCTTCTCAATACGTGTGATGTACCAGTTAAGACAATCTTTTGCACTTCTTGCAGGGATGGTAAGCCAGGGATCATTCTCATATAATTTTCGGTTCCCTTCTTGATCATTCCTAGTGCTCCTACGATCACTGGTATTGTAACCGCCTTGAGATGCCACATTTTCTCAATTTCAATGAGTAGGTCTTTATATTTTCTGAGCTTGTCAAACTCTTTCGCTGAGATATTATGATCACAGGGGATGCTCATGTCGATCAATAAGCCAACTTTATTGTTTTGGTCTTTCACAACAATATCTGGTTTATTGGCCTTGATGGTTCGGTCTGTATGTACTGGAAAGTCCCACAGAATGGTTACATTTTCTCCTTCAGTTACAGCCTCAGGGTGGTGATTATACCACTTGTCGGCAGTTTTGATATTGTAATGCCGACTTATTAGCCAGTGGAGATATTGGCCAACTCTGTCATGTCTTAATTTATACTCCACTGGTGCTAAAACTTTACATCCAGAGATTAGATGGTCCACTGTTTCAATCATGTCGTTGCAGAATCGGCATTTTGGGTCTGCTCCATTTTTCATCACATTGGCCTGGTAGTTCCGGGTTAATAGGCTTTGATCTTGAGCAGCCAGGATGAAACCTTCGCTCTCTGCTTTTAGCCCTGAGCTCCGTAGCCACTGATGGGTTTGCTTCTGGTCAACATCAGCTTGTTTGCTGCGGGTCACATATTTGCCGTGCAGAGGTTTCTCCTCCGACCTATCAGCCAATTGCTCGTGCGCTTTCTTCATTGCCATCATTTTCACCTTCTTTGCAACAATAGTTGCCGTACTTCCCTCGGGTTGTTTAGTTTGGGTATCCTGCATGAGATCAATAGCAAATTTTTTGCTTTCCTTTATGACAGAATGAAGCTTCTTTCGTCTCTCGTGATTTTCCACGAGCTTTAGCATCCAGTCATTCGATATTTCGAGATATTTGGCCAGTCCAATTGTGGTTGTTTTGTAAGCTAGTTCAAATTGGATCAGGCCTCGACCTCCTTGGGCTCTGAGAAGGTAAAGGCGATCTACGTCTGCCTTTGGGTGGTGCATCCTATTACAGCTCAGCAGCTTGCGTATTTTTCTATCTATATTCTTTACTTCACTCATATTCCAGTTCAACACATTGTAGCTATAAGTAACAACTGGAACTGCTAAGGAATTTATAGCTAACACCTTGTTACGTGCATTTAGTTCAGATTTCAGGACTGCACGAACTCTCCTATAACATTCCTTCCTGATTTTCTCTTTCATGCTTGCATGCTGAATACCAGAGCCTTCATTTATCCCTAAATATTTGTATGTTTGTTCTTGCTCAAGCTCTCTTATGACTGTGTCAACATCTAACACGACTGAATTTGTGGTCTTCACTTTCCCTTTCTGGAAAGTGGCCTTGGCACGCTTCTCAAGTCCAAACTCCATCCCGATGTCATCGCTGAATGCTTTCACGGTGCGCAATAGGCCTTCAAGTTCATTATTGTCTTTACCATAAAGTTTTAAGTCATCCATATAAAATAGATGGCTTATTTTTTTATTGGCAATTTTATACCCATACCCTGTTCTGTTTAATTCACTTGTAAGGGGTATTAGGGCTATGCAGAATATTAAAGGTGAAAGTGAGTCACCTTGAAAAATTCCACAGTTGATGTTTATATTTTCTGAGGCAAGTACTCCATTAGAGTGGTATAATTGGAGATTCGTATTCCACAACGACATATTGTGCTTCAGGAAGTTTGAAATCACAGGGGAAATTTTGAAGATGTCCAGCGATCTCAAGATCCATGGATGCGGTATACTGTCGAAGGCCTTTTTGTAGTCAATCCATGCGGTGCTGAGATTTCTGCGCTTGTTGTGACAGTTCTCAAGGATCATACGATTGATTAGCAGTTGATCTTTGCATCCGTAAGAGCCTCGGCGGCACCTTTTTTGTTCAATGGGGAAAATATCGTTCTTCTCCATGAATGCATGTTTTCTCCGCCAGGATAGATGTTAGGATTTTATACGTGGTGGATAGACAGGTTATAGGCCCACAATTTTTTTGGAAGGTTGGTTTCGTTATTCTTTGGGAGTAGGTAAGTAATGCCACTTGCTAACCATTCAGGTGTTTTCTTTGGATCTCTCATAATTCCATTGAGCAGCTGAACTAGCTTACCGTGTGCGCATGGGAGCGATGCGAGCCAGAAATTCGGCACCCTATCTTTACCGGGGGATTTCCAATTATGGGACTTCGTGAGTGCCTTTCTTAGGTCTGCTATTGTGATGTCTTCCCTTGCTTGTTGGGAAGACATTATTGTTATTATTATTATTATTATTATTATTATTATTATCATTATTATTATTATTATATTATTATTATTATTATTATTATTATTATTATTAATTATTATTATTATTATATTATTATTATTATTATTATATATGTCGAAAGTAAAAGAATTTTTATAATACCTGCGTTCAACTCCATTTATTTACGTATATATATATAATTATATATATATATATATATATATATATATATATTATTATTATTTTTATTATTATATGATCGAATGCCACTCATCCTTCTCCAAGTAAGTTTTATCTATCTATCTATCTATCTATTTATCTATCCATCCATCCATTTATATATATATATATATATATATGTGTGTGTGTGTGTTGTGTGTGTGTGTGTGTGTGTGTATGAATTTGTGCGTGAGAGTTGCTTCCTTGATCTGTTTGATAAAGCAGCCAAATGTGACGATATCATATGAAAGAGCATATGAATATGAAAAGATATGAGATGTCAACAGCTACATAAAAGATATTCATACATACACTACAGACAATAGCACACGTACATATACAACCATGATATATATAGTATAATATATAATATATAATATATTTAGATATATGTATGTTTGTGTGTTGTGTTTGTGTTGTGTGTGTATGGGTGTGTGTATGTGTGTATGTGTGTATGTGTGTGTGTGTGTGTGCATTATTTGTTTTATAGAATTGCTGTATCGAGTGAGGTAACATAAACGGTTCACCAATACTTAGATTTCTGTGTATATCCATATATATCAAAATTTCAAACAATTACTAAACATACATTCTCAAGCGATTATTGTTTTTTGTCTTCTTGCTTTTGTATACATTTAAATTATCTATTGAATTTATATCCGAGAGCAGAATAAAACAGGAGTTAGCGTAATAGTTTATTATGACGCCATAAATTACACAATCTTTACACGTGTTTCCCTTGCGAATACTAGAACGTTAGGCAGCAATTGTTACGTAGATGATGGCAGAATCACGTTGAAACACCGGCACCATTAGATTGTAATGCAAAGGCCAAGAATACATATGGTTCCAGTACCATTTTGACCTTCGATATCCTGCAGTTTTTGGACATTATGTTTTATTTTTTGAAGAGTAATCCGAATTATCTCAAACTGCTGGCTATTGTTTCTAGTTAAACCGTCATTTACTTTTATATATGAGATGTTTTCAATCTATAGCTCAATGTTCAAGGAATTAGAGCTAATTCTTCATGATGTCATGGAATTTCTTTCTACTTTTAGTTTGTGATGGAGACACGGAGAGCGACCTCTTTATACAGTGATCACTCATGAATTTTGAAATTACGAAAGTGAACGACCAACTGATTACATATGCAGCTTGATGAAGCGAGCTTCCATATTGAGACAACTCGCATTTTATATGACTTCTGTGCCAGATGCAAAATACTTCCGATGTTTAATATACGCCTTACACATGTCCGGAAAAATCTTATAAATTTGAGATCCACGTCTTAGATGAGTATAGCAGGGCTGATGTGATGATGCAAGCGTCATAGATACAAGCCTCTATGGATAGTTTTAATTCCCTGTCCCACAAGAAACATGTTTCTCAATGTCCCCATAGCAGCTGAAGCCTTCTCAATTCACTAGAACTAGATGGTATCTTCATCCCTGGAGACAGAACAGCAAAGATACACAAACGAATATCTTTTCTGAAAAAAGAAATTTCTTCGAGCACTTAATGAATTTAAAAACAGTTTAAAGAGCGACTCATCATTTTCTGAATTTTTGGTACTGTTTTCTCTTTAATGTCTCACTTCGTAAATATTTTGATTTTATGTTTGTTGTATTTCAAACAGTTTTCCAATTGCTTCATGGGTAATAGTTGGCTGAGAATGCATTGTAATGTCTACCAGTTTACATGTTACAATCCTTGATTATTAAATCGGCGTGGTTTGACTTGATTATGGCCAGGTCATTGTCATATACCGCGTTTGTGAAATATGCCTTCTTATCTGTTTTCACATCAACGTGTTGGAATATATTCTCAGTGGATTTAACTACCCACTCGTTAATGTCTCTGTATATTTTCAAATTTGGCAAAGACTAGGCAGCTTGATATTGTCTAACTGTGGTAGTTGCACATTATGCATTTGCATCAGTTTTCACTATGTTGTTACTGTGTAAAGAGCTTCACTGTGCTTCACCATTAATTGATATGTCTGCATTAGAGATGGTGTAGGTATACTGATCAAGGATTTGCAGTGGCCTAGGCCTTGGTTCATGAATTTAACACGGAACAGGGTTCTGAAGTGCATGTCAATCACCGTCGGAGCAGATGATTAGGATTCTGCATTTCTGTATCAGCAGCTGTTTCATAAAAGCACATGTGTTTGCGGGAAAGGCAGCTCAGTTCCTAGAAATCGCCTTTCACATTGTCTTATGCCACTCAAACTTCATCAAAAGTCATTCAAAGTCATGCAATTCTTGGGTATAGTACAGTGCAGATCCGCGATTGTGGAGATGGTGGTGTTGCGGCTAGTGCTGCTGCTAGAGCTGGCGGTTGTAGCGGTAGTGTTGATGATGATGATGATGACGGTCGTGATGGTGGTGGTGGTATGGTTACTACGTGTGGCGACTGGTGGTTGTAATGATGGTAATGATGAAGATGTTGATGTTACTGATGGTGGTAGTGGTGGTGGTGGTGATGGCGATGTCGA
>NC_043003.1:60526072-60533572 GCF_006345805.1 Octopus sinensis | reverse complement strand
AACATAAAACTTGGAAGACAGCTCCTTGAACAACACTCTTTGTTAACCTAGAATACATTCCCAAAGGAGTCGCACGACTCTACCTCAACATATCATCAGATAAAAGGATGAGCCAATATGAGCAGAAGACTATGCATGGATATGTTAGTAGAAAGCTCCGTGATGATAGTAACATCGATCATCAAAGCAGCCTATCATGGACCAATAGCCGGATTAGTACCTCCCACTTTGAAGGGTATACGTTTGCAATCCAGAAACAGGAAATATCAACCAAGTACTTGGTGCAAAAAAGGGATAGAGATATGGGAAAAGTCGTAAAATGTGACAATCGCTACAGACTTTATGGACACTGACGATCTCACTCACATCACAAGCAGTTGTCCGAAAATGTCATCACGGTATAATCTACCGATGAGACATGACGTTGTAGCTTGGACACTCTAGAATGAAATCCGTCAGAAGGATAACCCCGAGAACAAAGAAATAAGAACCCACAATATGGAAGAGAAGCCATAGCCACTCAATAAAAAGGAATACTGGTGGAATGTACCAGTGAAGACCTCCATAAAATGTAAGCACAACAGACCTGATAAAATGATTTGGGATAGAGAAGAGAAAGTGTGTATAGTTGTGGAGATTAGCTGCCCAGCGGATGTTAACATAAAGCTGAAGATCAGTGAAAAAGAGAATAACTACGTTATTGAGAAATCTGCAGTTACTATATCCAGATTACAAGTTCAAGTTTACACCTATAATTATTGGAGCCCTGTGATGTGTAACACATTGCCTAAATACCAATCTTGAAGAATTAGTCTTTTCAAAACCATAAAGGTGAAAGATAATTCGAAGACTACAGATCCAATCTATCACTGGAACTAAAAATCTGTAAAACTTATCAGAAGTTTATCATTTGAATATACAGTCAACTCTCGCTACTATGCCACCCTGCGGGACTGAGCCAAAGTGGCATAGTACCGAGAGTGGCATAGTACCGAGGGTCTGTTATCTAAGCACTACATAATCAAAAAATTACTGAACATACGAATAAAAATTCATATGGTAGGAAGTAAGGCCAATAAGAAGTTCAAAGCAATGGTAAAAAGAAGACATCCAAGTTTATTAAGTTCAGATTGCTTCTAGTTAATTTAGTTGTCTAGCCTATCACACGCCTGCATGACGCTGGGTTTTCCGCTGCTCTGCTGCTGCATAAACTTTCGGATAGTGTTCCATGCTCTCTGGGCATCTGTAAACGAAACGTATTCCTCTTCCACAATTACCTCGTCGTCTTCACTTTCCACCGGCTCTTCGTTATGCATTACCTCCTTTGCTATTTCTTCTAGAGTGAAACATGTCGGACAATACAAGGGGCGGTAACTTGTATCAGATATTACTAATGATATGAGGGGCCCGACAATAACGTTTTTCGCAGCATCGATAATCTCCTTCTTTTCCTTCAGCGTAAACTCAGTCCGCTTGCGTTTCTGAGCTGACATTGTGTGCTACTTTCTGAACTTTTCCACAAGATTACAAATACGAAATGTACAAAATGTAGGAGTACAAAATTTCGAAAAGTTGCGTGCGCTTCAGTTTACAAGTGGCATAGTAGCGAGAGTTGAGGGTGGCATAGTAAAAATTTTTTGTTTATTATTTGGCCGGGACCGTGCAAAACTGGCATAGTAGCGAGAGTGGCAGAGTAGCGAGGTGGCACAGTAGCGAGAGTTGACTGTATACGATCCTGTCTAGGTATGCAACTATATACATGAGAATACATGCATGGACCAGGACATACAAATCTGCACGTGGCTGTCTAGTAAGGAGCTTGCTTACCAACCACATGGTTCCGGGTTCATTCCTACTGCGTGGCACCTTGGGCAAGTGTCTTCTACTATAGCCTCGGGCCGACCAAAGCCTTGTGAGTGGATTTGGTAGACGGAAACTGGAAGAAGCCCGTCGTATATATGTATATATATGTATGTGTGTATATGTTTGTGTGTCTGTGTTTGCCCCCCCACCATTACTTGACAACCGATGCTGGTGTGTTTATGTCCCCGTAACTTAGCAGTTCAGCAAAAGAGACTAATAGAATAAGTACTAGGCTTACAAAGAATAAGTCCTGGGGTCGATTACTCGACTACAAGGCTGTGCTTCAGCATGGCCGCAGTCAAATGACTGAAACAAGTAAAATAGAGAAAAAGAGAGAATATACATACACACACCCTGCTGTTGATATTGAAATTCCAATGTATGAACCTTGAATCTAGGTTAGAAACTGCTTTCTCGTATACGAGGAAAGCCATTGCTTGAAAGAATCATTGAAATGAATCATTGATGATGCAATATGAGGCCCTTGTATGACTCTTGAGCATGCCTTTTCAATCCTTCAACTGAAAGGCACACCTTTCCACTTGTCGTACAGGTTCTGTTGTGAACAACAGCCGTATCACAATATACAAAGTGTTGGTTCCTGTGAATTCTCTGGTGGCTAACCAGGCTTGCATGACTCAAGTATTTCCTCCTACAAGTCACACATAAAAAGCAACACTCACTCATTTTCCACAGGTTCATTCTTTTAAGGTCTTCTCTTGATTTTCTAGTTCTTCAAGGAAATCATTTTTTGATTTCATGTTCAGAAAAGTTGGAAAATATCCTAGTGTCTTAACATGGTCACAGCCTCGAAGCTGAAGTATAAATGAATAAAATAACACACACATAGACACACATACGCACACAACCGCACGCACGCACACAGACACACACACACACACACACACACACACGCACGCACGCATCAGTACGTACTCGCATATGTAATTTATATACATGAAGGGAACGAGTTGGCAGAAACGTTAGAACGCCGAGCGAAATGCTTAGCGGTATTTCGTCCCTCTTTACGTTCGGAGTTCAAATTTCGCCGAGGTTGACTTCGCCTTTCATCTTTTCGGGGTCGATAAATTAAGTAGCAGTTGCGTACTGGAGTCGATCTAATCAAATTTCGGGTCTTGTGCATAGAGTAGAAAAGAATATATATAGAGATAGACTCATATTTATACACATGTGAGCGTGCATATGTGTGTGTATGTATGTATGTATGTATGTATGTATGTATGTATACACGTGTGTGTGTGTGTGTGTGTGTGTGTGTGTGTGTGGTGTTCATATATGTCAATACAAATACATGTTTATATCCACGCACTGAAACCCACCCGCGCTTACAAGCATACACACAAGTACATACACACATAAAGACACACACACGTGCACGCACACACATACACACACGCACGCACACACACACACACACACATACACACACACACACACATCCATCCGTGTGCAATCGTGTGAGTTTGAAAAAAAGCACGTACATTCAAGTATTTGTAACAAGAATAGGAACCGAAGCCTTCGATTGCTCGATACTTAATACCTGCACCTCACAAGAAGAGACCTTCCACTGCTATTATCTCTTTCTACAAGTATATATTTTTAATATGAAATATTCACCGACGTAGAAGATATGAAAACATGCTTATTACCAAAGTAATAATAACGTGTTGAATGAATATTCATCAGCCGAAAACCATTCTCTAGGGCTATTTACAGTAATTACCCTAAACTTATACTTATTGAGAGTGGAAGTTCCATAAATTGTCCGTTTTCTGACAAACGCATATATTAATTCTGTATTTATTTCCGTATTTATTTATTCATTTATATATTTATGTATGCATGTATTTTGATCGAATTTTGTTGTATATTAGTGTAGTTGGCTGAGTGATAAGAAGTTTGCTTCTCAACGGCATGGTCTCTGGTTCAGTTCCACTGCGTGGCATCTTAAGACATGCAACGTCTACTATAGCCTACTAAATCCTTGTGCGTGGATTTGGTAGACGGAAGCTGAATGTGTGTGTGTGTGTGTGTGTGTGTGTGTGTGTGTGTGTGTGCGTGTGTGTGCGTGCGTGTGCGTGCGTGTGCGTGTGTGTGCGTCTTTGTGTTTCAGTTTGTCTCCCACCAACACTTGACTGCCAGTGTTGTTTATGTACACGTAATATAGCGGCTGAGCAAAATAAAGCGGTAGAATAGCTACCAGATTTAGGGAGAGAGAGAGAGAGAGAGGGGGGAAGAGAGGGAGAGGGAGAGAGAGAAAGAGAGAGAGAGAGAGAGGAGATGGAGGGAGAGAGAGAGGGAGATGGAGGGAGAGAGGGAAAGGAGTGAGAGAGGGGAGTGGGGGAGGGAGAGAGAGAAAGATAGGGGAGGGAGAGGGAGAAAGAGAAAGAGAAGAGGAGGGAGAGAGAGAGAGACGAGAGACAGAGAGACAGAGTGAGAAAGAGAGAGAGAGAAAAAGAAAAAGCATTAGTACGATTTGTTTGGCTAAACGCTCAAGGTGGTGCTCCGGCATGGCCGCAGTCAAATGCCAAAAACAACTAAAAGATAAAGGATAAAAGAATAAACTCATCACGGTTTCACTTTGTTGATGGCGGTGAAAAACAAAATCCGCAGACAACTTCATTTGTACTGTATCTGGTTTCTCATTTTCCAGACATGCGCCGCCTCTGAAACCAAAGGCGACTGTCCCCTAATATTCCGCGAGGTTTCATATTAATACTTGTTGGAAAGCGAATATATAACGGTCCCCGCAAACACCCACAACCACGCCTATATATATATATATATATATATTATATATATCTATATATATATACATATATGTATATACTAGCTGAAGGTGACCCGCTCTACGCGCGGGTAAGAGTGTGGGTGTTACTTTCTGTTGCTTCCTTTCAGCACGTAAAAAGCACCATCCGAACGTGGCCGATTGCAGCAGCAGCACCGCCTGACTTGCTTCTGTGCTGGTGGCACGTAAAAAGCACCAACCGATCGTTGCCACTGCGAGCCCCCCTGGCACCAGTGCGTCGGCCCACGAAAAAAGCACTCACTACACTCACAGTGTGGTTGGCGTTAGAGGTCATCCACCTGTAGAAAACACTGCCAGATCAGACTGGAGCCTGGTGCAGCCTCCCTGGCTTCCGAGACCCGGTCACACACTGCCCACCCGTGCTAGCACGGAAAACGGACGTTAAACGACGATGATGATGATGATTCTCCGTATTTGTTTCTCTCTCCTTTCCTCTCTCACTTTCCCACTCTCTTACTTTTCTTTTCTCTCTGACTCTCCCTCGCTTTCTCTTACTCTCTATCTTTATCTATCTCTCTGCCATTTATTAAAACAACAGAAGATCTTGAGTAAGTTGAGAAATAAAATATTTTAGAAAGATCAATCAAGAAATATGAGGCAGTGGCAATGGAAAGGTCTGCTTCAAGGCAGACAGCAAAAACGCTAACATTCAAAAGGGACAGACGAACTGCGAGCTGATAAAATAATAAAATATTGGAAACCAAAGTTTGAAGGGATAGAATCTGAGGATAGTAGAGTCACCATGGCTGGCATTTGTTAACGACGGACAGCAACGTTGTGACAGTTTAACGGCTGGCGTAAAATTTTGAACTTGATGTAAAAGAAAATTCGTAAACACCAATTTTGAAGTGATTTCTTTCTCTCGACGACCGTAGACTCACCATGGCAAGCATTCAAAACTTCTTTATCATGGACGGCAACACATTGACGATTAAAAGGCTGGCGCAAATTTTTTAGCTTGATGCAACAGAGAATTCCTAAACAACCCGCTCTTTGAATTTTAATCCCCTTCCAGCCCCATTTAGACCCCTTTCACATTTTGGTTAATATAACCCGATTTCATTCGGGTGTACTGGGGCCACATTTTATAAGATGAGGAATTTTGTCCTAGAGGTGACGCCTTTCATTTGAGGAACAAAATAGTTGTGATGCAAATTGTCAGCACCTTTAACATAGGTGTGCAATTTTCAGGTGAATCGACCGACTACGTAATGCACACATATATATATGTGTATAATATATATGTGTGTGTGTGTGTGTGTTGTGTGTGTATGCACGCATTATATTACAAATGTATACAAATGAGATATATATCTGTATAAATTAAATTAGAGATAAAAACCACTAATAGGCAAATCAAACAGTGAAAAACCCAAAAAACAAACATAAAAAAGAAAATATAACATAGAAAATATATCTATATATATAAAACTGTAGTTGTGTGAGTGTCTGTCCCCTTCGATATAGATTCCTAACTACTCCCAAATTTTGCGGTGCAGTTAACCAAATTCGGGTATCTTATAGTCGTGATTCATATCGAGCCCGTCTGGTATTAGCGCGCGTCTACGATGAGTGTACGATTTTAAAAATAATTTAACATCATTTTTTTATTCCATTTAATGCATATTTTTTTCGTGTGTCGATGGCGGCGGAGTTGGCGTCCACGCTCACGCCTGCACCTGTGTTGCTTCTCCCCCTTCTTCCCTCCCTCGTGAAGCTGTGGGGAAGGGAGTGTAAGGAAATCAACGTCGTAATGCGTTGTGAAGGAGACCAGCGTTCTTTTAGAACAACGACTTCATGGCTTGATGTCGCCAAACAGAAATCGCTAAAAAAGCTGAAACAGATCCACAAAAACGGCAAAAAAAACCGCCACAACATGCAGGTTTCCTGTGCAAACAATTGCACAACCGCATGTTTTAGTTGTTGCAAACAAATCTTTATATATAAAAGTAAGGTTGTGTGTCTGTCTCCTACGATTTAGATTCCTAACTACTCCCACATTTTGCGGTGCAGTGTAACCAAACCGGGTACTTATAGTCGTGATTCATATCGAGCCCTTCTGGGTATTAGCGCGCGTCTACGATGAGTCTACGATTTAAAAAAAAATTTATACCGTATTTTTTATTTCATTTTAATTCCATTTTTATTGCATCTTTAATGCACTTTTTTGCTATGTTTTTTGCTATAACTCACTAAAAATGCTTATAGTTAGTTCCCTTACAAACCCGAGCAACGCCGGGCGATACTGCTAGTAAAATATAAAATTGAAAACTTTAATTATTTAAATTGAAAATAAAAATTATGAAATTATATTTATAATTTGTTTAAAAATATATATAACTATGAAAAAGTATGAAAAAGTTTAATATACATAAATACAGATATATACACTTTGTATATATACATTATATATACATATTTATATATAAGAACACACACACACCATACATTATATATACATATTATATATAGAACACACACACACACACAGTACATTATATATACATATTTATATATAGAACACAACACACACACACATACATTATATACATATTTATATATAGAACACACACACACATATACATTATATATACATTTTCATATATAGAACACACACACACATACATTATATATACATATATATAGAACAACACACACACACAACACACACACACACATATAAATGAACGCAAGAATATTTGATTCATAATATTTGTTCTCATGACTCGTGTGTTGATGTTGGTGACAGACATATACTTCAAAACCGCCGCGAAGTGATAGGAAGGTAGGAAACAGAGTCAGTGAAA
>NC_043003.1:60513572-60523572 GCF_006345805.1 Octopus sinensis | reverse complement strand
ATCTATCTATCTATCTTCTATCTATCTATTCATCTATCTGTAACACTGCTGAAGAAAGATCTAAACAAGGGAAATGTAATAGATAACTTTAGGCCCATCACTCTGCTTAATGCAGACTTGAAAATTTTGGCCAAGGTGCTAGCCAAGAGGTTGGCGCTTGTCATGGAGAAACTGGTCGACAAGGCGCAAACATGCGCCGTGCCAGGCCGGACCATCCATGACAACCTCCATCTGATGCGCTACATCATAGACAGGGTAGTTAACGAACCTGGCATGGGTGGGGCCCTGATCAACTTGGATCAATCAAAAGCCTTTGATAGGTAGACCATCGATACTTGGAGGCAGTCCTGAGAGCGGCTGGTTTCGGTCCCGTCTTCCGCGGCTGGATAGCTGCCTGTACAGAGGCATCCGTTCGGTAATTCGCGTAAATGGACATCTATCGAGACCTTTCGACATTGCACGTTCGGTCCGTCAGGGATGCCCCCTCTCGGCGCTTCTATACGTATTGACTCTTGAGCCACTACTGCGGAAGCTGGCGACTCTAAGGGGCATCCCGCGAGAATTGGGATGCGGGACGAGCGTGTCTGCATACGCGGACGACGTCACCGTCATAGTGTCTAGCCACGAGCACATCGAGCTGGTCGGCGAGACACTGAAAAACTACGAAGCGGTGACAGAGCGAAAATCAACCGGGAAAAGTCAGTGGGCTTGCGACTAGGCACCTGGAGAAGCAAGCCCATGCCGTCCACCAGCGCCTCCGTCGTGGGACGCTGGACCGACGGCCCGGTTGAGTTGCTCGGGGTCTGGTTTGGTCCGGACCTCCAAGTGGAGAAGAACTGGAACGAGATAACGAGTAGGGTGGTCACTCTCGCCCGGCAATGGGCCGAGAGGAAACTGTCCCTAAAAGGTCGAGCGGAGGTGGCGAACACGTACATCGCGTCCGTCATCTACTACCGCCTGCCGTCGTACCTTGTCCCGACCCTACCATCACCAAACTACAACGCATCCTCTTTCGCTTCTTGTGGAAAGGATGCGTCCCGATGGTCAGGCGATCCATTTGCTGTCAACACCCGTTAAAAGGAGGGCTGGGCATGCCGTGGTTGATGATGCGCAGACACGCGCTGAGACTGCGACATCTCTGGCTCTATGTAGACGACGGTGAACAGGTGTGGTCGCCGTTTGTGAGGCACGCTTTCCCGCAGCTCGTCTCCATGACCGAACTGCAGTCGTGGATAAAAAGAGGCCGAGGAAGGGCGAATGGCACCGCGAGTGTCGCGTTGCTCTCAAGCAACTCTGCCGTCCTGGGTCGACCTTAAGTGACTTCAACACAACCAAAGCATTCTATAGGGGTTTAGTGGAGGGGAGGTACGACGACGAGCTCGGGGCGAACCTGGACGTCGACGAGGAGCACCTGACCCGCCTGTTCGGGACGACTTTCGGGCCAGGGCCCATGGACAACTTCCAGAGATCCCTGGCCTGGCAGTGCTACCGAGAAGCGCTACCCGTTCGGGATAAGCTCTACAGACACGGCTCGAGAAACACGGGGCCGACCTGCCCGAGATGCGGTCAGAGCGACGAAACCGTTCTGCACGCACTCGTTCAGTGTCCAACAATTTCCGACCTGTGGGCTTATGTCGAACAACTGCTGTCACGTGTGGGACGAGTCGGGTTATCAGCTGAGTCTATCGTCAAAATTGTCACGCCTCCTTCCTTCAAACGGGAAGGAAGAGCTATTTTCATCATCCTTGTGGCTATGGCGAAAGAATGTATCTGGTGGACGCGTCTGAAAGGATTGGAGACAAACACTTTCCTCTCTGGTCAATCTCTCATCAACTTCTTCAAGTACCACTTGAAAAGGAAAGTGAGAGTAGAGAGGCAAGTTTTGTCTAGCGAATGTTTTAAAAAAAGATGGGTGAATGTAGCAAGAATGGCACGTATGAATGACGAAGCCACCTTGAGCATAGTCCTATGAACCCAGAAATCGAAAACAGAGAGTTGCTTATTTGCAAAAAAAAAAAAAAAAAAAAAAAGAAATATAAAATGTGACTTCATTGACCGAGGTTACCGTGGTCTTTTCCGCAGGCTTTTCTTTCCACGGGTAAACCTCACCTGTCCTCCCCTTTACACTTCATATTGACATTTCTGTGATAACGATCCCTATTGATCATTTTTTTTCCTCTCCCCCCCCTTTTTTTTTTTTTTTTTTAACCCCCCCTTATTTTGTCCTCTTTCTCTCCTTTTACGATCCCTTTTGATCGAACCTCCCCCTTCCTTTTTTTTTTTTTTTTTTTTTTTTAATACCTTCAAAAGAAAAGCTCTACCTTGTAATTTGTTCTATCTGTGTGCAGCCCTGTGTGGCTAATAAAGAAACATATCTATCCATCCATTCATTCATCCATCTATCTATTTATCTATCTATTTACCTATCTATCTATCTATCTATCTATCTATCTATCTATCTATCTATCTATCTATCTATCTATCTATCTATCTATCTATCTATCTATTTATCTATCTATCTATCTGTCTGTCTATCTATCTATCTATCTATCTATCTGTTAACCCACCTCTGAGTTTCTTCTCTTCCTCTCTCAATTTCCATACATAAACAACATATAGACACATCACACATACATAAATATAGATACAAGCATGCATACATGCTCATATACATACGTATACATACAATCATATATACCTGCACATATGCATAACTATACGAACAAACATAAGTACATGCACACACATACGTATATTCATATATATATACGCACACTCATATATATATATGCACACACACATATATACATATACACACACATACAACGTTCATACACATACATACATGCATCACATACAAAGACACTGTCACTCCCCACATGTGTATATATTCATGTGTTTGTGTGTATGTGTGTGTGCGTGCATGTTTGTGTGTTTGTGTGTGAGTACATTTCTATATACGCACGCAAATCTACTAAATTTATAACATGCGAATGTATATATACGCATATAAAACTATATACACATATACGCGCATAGTATGTATGTATGTATGTATGTATGTATGTATGTATGTATGTATGTATGTATGTATGTATGTATGTATGTATGTATGTACGTACGTACGTATGTATGTATGCATGTACCAGCTGAAAAGCTGCCCGATAGGTCGGATTTTAGTTAGCTTCTGTGGAGGGCTCTTTATTGGGCCTTAGGCCCAACGATAACATTTCATGCATTGAGTACATATTAAATTTTATTAAGCTTGACCAATATTTTTCAAGCAATGAACAATTTTCATCAAAGCAGTGATATAATCTTTCGACTTGGAACTCCTTGCAAAGCTGCATGCTAAACAACATGTTTTTGTCTTACAATTCGAGGGTCAGTACAGTTTTTTTTGCTGTCTAACTTTTTTCTTTCTTCCCCTCTCTCTCTCTTTCTGTTGATTGTTTTCAACCATCACCATCAAAATGACCACCACCACCATCGCCACCACAACTGCCATACATACACCATTCAAACTTTTGACGCCACCACCATCAATACCTTAGATTTCGCGCCTTCCACTTCACCACCATCACCACTGTCTTTCAGATCGCTTACTATCACCATTGTCCCTGACTGATTCAGCTACCACCACCACCACCACCACCATCACCGTCGTCTCCACCTCTATCACAAATATACAGCTCATACTATTATTATCACCCCTTACCATCATAACCGTCAGTCTCCTACCGTCTCTATACCTACTATTACTCTCCCCCCAACATGGGCAATAGTAGGAGTATCAATGAATAGTGAGAGAGGAGTTGGAAGTGTGACACACTGACACACAGAAATTAGTTTTCGCATTTATTATATTAGATGTATATATGTATGTTTGTATGTATGCATGTATGTGTGTGTTATTGTGTGTGTGTGTGTGCAAGAATTTATGAGTAGTTAATTTCTCTTAATCATGTAATATACAATCATATATATATATATACATACATAGAAACATACACACGTTCATATGCATATGTGTGAGAGTATTTTCTGTGTATGTGCGTGTGTGCACATGTGTGCGTGTGGGCGTGTGGGCGCGTACGTATGCTTGTTTACTTGGGCATGTATGTATTGCAACCTCATTATCTATGAAAAATAATTTCCTTGCACTCACGCACTGACGTAGAGTCACACAGAGTTACACAGCAGTGAAACATATAAAGATAGACATATTAATAAACAGCGAAGTGCATGCATATATTTGAAACCTGTGCTAATACATTGTCACATTTCCTTTAAATATACACGTGACTTTATGATATATGATATAACCCTATGATATACGATACTCAAATGTTTTTATTGCGTTGTATTGTCAACAAACAGTTGAACAACGTGATTAATGAGAATTTCCAAATTGTAAGTTGACTACCTTGTGTTACCAAAATGAATATGTAGATGGTTCGAAATAGATAAATCATATATCATACATATTTTAATGCAGATGGTAATTAGTGCTAAGTTTAAATGAATTCACTACATAGCTTACATAAATGATGGAAAGTCTATCATATAAACCCAACTATTTTTGTGAATTATTATGAAACATAATGTGTCAAGATAAAGTATCATATATGTTCTCAGTAAAAAGCAAGCTGAGCAAAAGAAATAATCAACAGATAAATAGATGTAATAGTGATAATTATTTGGATTATAACAGTTGTCCTCAACTGGAGTCTGTATGGACCTTCAGGGGCTATATATGAGGCTTGGAGGTCCACGCAACGAAACAGTAAATCAGGGACCCACAATGGTTCCGGGTTTGGACAAGTGTCTTCTACTATAGCCTCGAACCGACCAAAACCTTGTGAGTGGATTTGGCAGAAGGAAACTGAAAGAAGCCCGATACAATACAATATATTTATATATATATATATATATATATATATATATTTGTGTGTGTTTGTGTGTCTGTGTGCATACAACCAACATCGCTTGACAACCGATGCTGGTGTGTTTACGTCCCCGTAACTTAGCTGTTCGGCAAAAGTGACCGATAGAATAAGTACTAGGCTTACAAAGAATAAGTCCTGGGGTCGATTTGCTCGACTAAAGGCGGTGCTCCAGCATGGCCGCAGTCAAATGACTGGAACAAGTAAAATAATATTTTAAGGGCCTCTGAAAATGATTTACTTTACATGAATGTATTTCAAGAAACAGCAGGGTTTCTTTCTGTAACATTTGATATAGTTCAACCCGCACAAGTTAATACGTGAAAAACAAAATAGGAATTTTGTAAGAGGTTTCTATAAAACAGTTTTTTTTAAAATTCGAATGATTATGGGGGTCCACGAGGCTAAAAGAGTAACCAAAGTGGTCCATAAACGGTTGTAAATCCTTGGACTAAAGCAAAAGGCTAGCAGACTCCCTACTCCCAGCGATTAGCTGGTATTTGTTTTATCCTACACCCCACCCCCACCCGCCACAGAAGAATTAAAGCAAAGTCGACCGCAGCAGAATTTAAACTCAAAATCTCAAAAGCTGAAAGACGTGCTAATCGCTCGGCTAGTAATGTGTTAGCTCCATCGGTATAATATCCAGTATTCAGGACATAAAACCTCGATGTGGGGTATAATGCAGGAGCCAGTCCTGATTTAATTAGACTTGAAGCTCCAAAATACTAGCAGGGAACAATATGTGTACAAATGGTCTTACGTAAATGATTAATTTGATTAGATTTTAAGCTCCAGTAAAGAATCACATCGAATATTACTCCTTAGACACAAGTGATACTTAAATGAAAACTTAAGAAAAAAAAACGTGTATGGGAAGACAAATTAAGACGTTTTAATTAGACATTTAATTAGGAATACATTAGACTTTCTGCTCCAGCGTCAATTACTTAGCAGAATTGTTCACTAAACCCAACTGAATCTATTCATATCACTTAAGAACCACTTTAGGTATGGATTTCTAATTTAAGAAGCATTTTCTACTAATCACTATACACTAATTAAGAAGAAACATACAGAAACACTGTTTTCAAGCTAGGTGATGAATGCAACATAGAAACATGACTTAGACCCAGTTGATATGGAAGGAAGAAATTAAGAAACATCCCAGATATTGGAAGACAATAAGAAATCTTTAATTAGATCGTTAATTAGGTCTTAATTAGACTTTGTGCTCCGGTGTAAATTCTTTCACAAAAATATTCGGCTCGTCAAACTGAATATAATCATAGTATGTAAGAATGATAGGTATGGATCCCTAATTTAAGAAGCATTTTGACTAATTAACATATCCTCCTCTATTGAATATGGAAAAAACACCTTTAACTGAAAAATGTTGATTTTCCATTGCATGGCATCGGAATCCTTTCTCCATTACTGATGCTCTCTTCTGTCAACACATAATGCATACCGCTTTCGTTCATTCGAATAAAATTAATTTTTAAAGAAGTAATTTTTCTCTTAAAGGTGACTTGTCCCGTCACAAACTTCACAAAAATGGAAACTGACTGTTACAAACAAAAAAAAAATGGATTAAAACTACAACAAAAGGCAAATTGCCCCTTGGAGAAAAATGTCACATAAATGCAAACTGACGAATTGAAACGTTTACGTACCATATGGCAGCTTTGACCTGTTGGCAAACACACGGCTTACAAAGCATGATTGAATTTAAAGTATAATAGAGAGCATCGAAACCCCTTACTCGCATTGTTGGAATTAACAAAGTTTTATATGATGATCAAACAAATATGTAAATACTTAACGCTAGATATTCAAATTCTCGTACTGCCTCTAAACGACACATACGCCATGACATTTTTAAATCTCTCAATACGTCTACACCAAAGAGTAGGGGTGTTGGTACATGACGCCCCATTATCCAGACGGCTGCAGTGTGTATTCTATTCTGTACCGGAGTCTGACTGCTCGTCATCAGAGGATACGGTCAACATGGTATCATCCTCGTCATCACTGAACTCGTCAATGCACAATGATGCTGGTCTCTCCTCTGTCAGACTGGTAGGCAGTTGCTCGCCTTGGAACCAGATTATCGTGTATTCGTTATCGATCAGTTCCCATCCGTACTGTGTTTGATATTCAAGCAACAATTGTCCGGCATCTTTCCACAAGTTCGCAACGACGAAACTGGCTGAACATTATGAATACGTTGTCAAAGGTCGGACTTTCGGTTTCTTGGATTCTGATGGCAGGTTTCGCTATTGTTGGTTGCATTCCAGAGCGCACTTCTGTGTCAGTCGTGGAGTTTCTGGTCGGGGAATGACTGATGTTAGGTATGTAGAAGATCTTCTGTCTTGGAATTGTGTCCGTGTGATACCTGGCATTGAATGCACCCCACATTGATGTTCCATCTATTTTCAAGGCGTGGCTCATCATGAACACGTAATCTGCCTTGCGAGCTTTCAGCAGTGTCGCAATGGATCTGTTTCACATGTTTGTCTTACTGTAACAAAACGATTTCACTCTTGGTGTCTTCCTGTAGGGCAGAAGTGCAGGCTCGTCTGTATCCAACTTTCTCCTTTTTTGTGGTTTCTCCCAAGGAGTCGGGACTATACGTTCTGACGCATCACGCCGTCCTCGATCTGTTTCATCCTCGTTTTGGTAAAGGACGACGAATTGTACTGAGGGTTTGCTTGCCAAAACCACCATAAAAATTCCCGTACAAAGTCTTGACCGAGTCGGTAGGGTCTCCCTCTCAGTTCAGTAAAGCCTCTGTGGTCAGTGGATAGTTCAGGTTTCGCTTTTTCACACTCTTCAATTCCTTCCGGAGCAACAGCACCGCCTGGTTGAGGATATGCTCAGGGGAGGAAGTGAAATCAAACGCTGTTCTTACTGCGTCCTCTTGGACTGCAGCAGAATAGACTACCTCACCTAATTTCTTACTCTTGGGCGATTGTACTTTGATATTTTCTTCGAATTTTCGCACGATCCATTTACTCAAATACTGAGCTGTTGAAAACGAATCAACCCCGGCATCCTGGCAATATTCGACATGTCGCGTGTAAAGGGATTTCAACAATTCCGGTCGTTTCTGATTCAGTACGTATTCCCTTATGTAGTCAGAAAGTAATTCCATCGCTTGTCCTTTTGGTTCACTCGTTTTGTCTTCCTTTTCCTTCAATGCCCGCGCGCGCTTGGAGAAAATATTCTTACAGCTTTGATGGTACATTACTTCTTTAGCGATCATATCTATTCCAGCGATTTTTCGGAGCACAGTGTCATCATTGTTTTTTGCTGCTATTGTCGTAGCTGCCCATTTAATTAACTCTCGTGCATCGAAAGTTTGACAAGTAGTCAGACTCTCTTCTCCACTCCGGCCTTTCGACCCGCGCTTCAAATCGCAGAATATGCAGACCTGAGAGTAAATGCCGGCAGAAGATTTGAGCACCACTGTTGGTATTTTGCGTTTTCTTGGTAATGGACTAGGAGTCGTTTCTAAAGACTGAACATCATCTGTGATAGTGTGAAATCTTTATAACAACCACTCTGTTATCCGTGCAAATCAGAAAATGTTTTTTGTAGCTTTCGAATGATGTCGTAATAAATGGATCCACGGAATCATTTTTTACTTGAGCGTTTTGATGCGGCGTTTTGGATAGATCACCATTTCTGCTCTGAGAGCGGAAGTAGCAGTCCACTTTCAGCACTCTCTTTAGACTTTCTGCTGTGGATAACACAGTGTAATGAGCGATCATTTACAACGGGAGGCTGACTGGCCGAGGGTACATCCACAGTTTCCGACTGGAATCCGCCAATATTCAATGATGAATCAGGTGGGGTTACGTGGGGATCAGTTTGAGAGGTGACGAGATCGGGGCAATATGAAGGTTGCCCATATCGCCAGGTGAGAAATGGTCTTCCATGATAATTTATTTTTGATGCCCCCTTACTGAATGTGTTGACTAGCGGAAGACGAATATCAGGCGTGTTCGAATTCTGATGATCTGAATGCGAATGTATATGAGTAAGGAATTGATTGAACGAAAGCGACTTGCATTATGTGTTGACAGAGGTCAGCATCAGTAATGAAGGAAGGATTCCGATGCCATGCAATGAAAAAATCAACAGTTTTTTCAGTTGAAGGTATTTTTCCATAGAGGAGGATATGTTAATTAGTGAAAATGCTTCTTAAATTAGGAATCCATGCCTATAATGATTCTTACATGTTATGTGTATATTCAGTTTGACGAGCCAAATATTTATGAGAAGAAATTTACACCAGAGCAGAAACTCTAATTAAGACCTAATTAACGATCTAATTAAAAGGTTTCTTATTGTCTTCCAATACCTGGGATGTTTCTTAATTTCTTTTTTCATGTTAACTGGGTCTAAGACACGTTTGTATGTTGCATTCATCACGTAGCTTGAAAACAGTGTTTCTGTATGTTTCTTCTTAATTAGTGTATAGTGATTAGTAGAAAATGCTTCTTAAATTAGAAATCCATACCTAAAATGGGTTTTAAGTGATATGAATAAATTCAGTTGGGTTTAGTGAACAATTCTGCTAAGAAATTGACGCTGGAGCAGAAAGTCTGATTTATTCCTAATTAAGTGTCTAATTAAAACTTCTTAATTTGTCTTTCCATACCCGTTTTTTACTTAAGTTTTCATTTAAGTATCATTTGTGTCTAAGGAGTAATATTCAATGTGATTCATTACTGGAGCTTAAAGTCTAATTAAATTAGTTATTTACGCAAGTTGATTATCTCATAATTAATTAATCCATACCTAAGCATACTTAAGAATCACGTTTCATGGTATTAGGACCATGTGTACACATATTGTGCCGTGCCAGTATTTTGGAGCTTGAAGTTTAATTAAATCAGGACTGACTCTCGGTCTAGTACTTCAGTTACTGATTTTAGTTTATTACCTTCAGCAAGCTAAATAACATCTTTTATTTGCTGTTGTTGTTTGTCTTCGACACTGCTCAATACAACTCATCCTGCAAATCTCTCATGATGGAAATACGT
>NC_043003.1:60478572-60506072 GCF_006345805.1 Octopus sinensis | reverse complement strand
CTGGAGCAATGTGAAATGAAGCATTTTCGTCAATTACACAACACACCTCGTTGTCATGTGAGCCATGCGCCATTGAATGTATTATGTATGTTAAGGCGGCGAGCTGGCAGAATTGTTAGCACGCCTGGCGAAATTCTTAGCGGCATTTCGTCTGCAGCTACATTCTGAGTTCAAATTCCGCCGAGGTCGACTTTGCCTTTCATCCTTTGGGGTCGATGAAATAAGTACATGCTACTCACAGGGGTCGATATAAGCGAGTAGCCCCCCCCCCCCCGATAAAATTTTTAAGGCCTTATGCTTAGAGTAGAAATAATTGCATGTATGTATGTATGTATGTATGTATGTATGTATGTATGTATGCATGTAAGAATGTATGTGTGTGTATGTATGTATGTCTGTATGTATGTATGTATGTATGTATGTATGTATGTATGTATCACTGTATTGACCAGATTATTGAAAGCTGTTATACAATGCTGGTTGCAAAATGTCCATCCTCACACAGTTGTAGCTTTTGAATAATACCAGTCTGCTGGCTAGGTGAGCAGGCATCTATCTATCTATCTATCTATCTATCTATCTATCTATCTATCTATCTATCTATCTATCTATCTATCTATCTATCTATATATCTATCTATCTATCTATTTATTTATTTCTCTCTCTTTCTCCCCCCCTCTCTCTCTCTCTCTCTCTATATATATATATATATATATATATATAATAGGCACAGGCGTGGCTGTGCGGTAAGGTGCTTGCTTCCCAACCATATGGTCATGGGTTCAATCCAACATTATTATATAAATAAGAAATAAATGCATGAATGAGAACCCAGTCTATCGCCGGCAATATTACTACATATGTTAACTATTCCCGGCAATTAGATGAATGTCGTTGACGAAAATGAAAAGGAAATGCAGTAAATATAAACTGAGAAACGAGACAGCGTTATACTTTCAACTGTTCCAGCCGTTAAGGGAACGACGAATTGAGGGATTCAGAGTCTGATTGAAGGAATCAACAGTTGAAAGTAATGCTCACATTTCGTAGTGAACTAGCTGTATGTTTAAGACGTTCGTTTTACTGACACAAGTGTCACCCCTATCGGTTACGACGACGAGGGTTCCAGCTGATGCGATCCACAGAATAGCCTGCTCATGAAATTAACGTGCAAGTGGCTGAGTACTCCAGAGACACGAGTACTCTTAACATAGTTCTCATGGAGATCCAGTGTTACACAGAGTTTGAAAAAGCTGTCCGTTTGAAGTAGAGGTACAACTCACTTTTGCCAGCTGTGTGGACTGGTGCAACGTAAAATAAAGCGTCTTGCTCAAGGACACAATGCGTCCCCAGGAATCGAACTCCCGACCTTACGATCGTGAACCGAATACCTAACCACTAAGCCACGAATCTTCACTTTTACTAACATAGTATTCTGATTTACTAACATAGTATTCTGCACGGCAACTTGGATTAATGTTTTTACAACCTCTGTCTGACCCAGATCTTAAAGTCGGTCTATCAGTATGGAAACAGTCCAATGACCGACGACAGCAAAAGAGTAAAAACCAAACTCAGAATTCTACAAAGTTATTGAAATCAATTCCAAATAACCACATGGTTCATAGGTATGGAAATTCCCTTTATTGCGAAAATTCAAGCCAAGTCTTATTTACTTTTACTGGTATCGAAGGCCCTGAAAGCAAACGGGACTAAACAATAGACATATTAATTTGCAATTAAACAAAAGACTGCCATTTATGAAAGAAGGTGTTACTTGATTGCATCTACCCGAGTATTCACAGGTACTTTACGTGTCATATTTTCGTGGTACCATCACGAAAATATGACAGGCAAAGTTGGTTGCAGAGATTCAAGAGCCACAAGATATTTCGTCCTATGCACTCAAGACTTTAACAATCCATCCATCTAAATTGCTTATCTTTCGCTTGTTTCAGTCATTAGATTGCAGCCATGCTGGGGCACCACCTTGAAAAATTTACAGCCGAAAGAATCCAACCCAGTACTTATTTTCTAAAAGCCTGGTACTTATTGTATCGGATTCTATTGGTCGAATCGCTATGCTATGGGACAGAAACACACCAACACCGATGGTCAAGCGGTGCTGCAGGACAAATACAGACACAAATACACACATATTCATATATATATATATATATATAATATATATATTATATATATATATATATAATACAGATGTAATACAAATATTTATCATGATCGATTTATCTATATATCTATCTATCTATCTATCTATCTCTATCTATCTATCTATCCTATATCCATGTATTATATTATATATATATATATATATATATATATATATATATATATATATATATATATATATATATATATATAGATATATATATATATATATATATATCAGCCGAAATTGCGAGGATGATCCGGTTCTTGACTGAAGATTAAAGGCTTTGAATGACCGTCCGTGTTTTTTGTATCGTCTTCTGAATGTTTTGCCTTCTTGTCCCATTTTGTATTTTTTTTTATATATAGATTTATTGCTGTTTAGTTACGATTTAGGAGTTGGTTATAATTTACTCATTGAATTTATTTACCAATTCGGTTGCACAAAGGGCAAATGTGTTTGAAAGTTGTGGTATCTTTGGTTTGTTTGTTCCCAAACAACATTTCATTTAGTATTGTTTTGAATGGATTGAATGGATTAAATGGGACTACCCAAGTGTCGAAACCATAATGACATCCTTGGGCAGCTGATGATAGAGGTATGTTGGATAGTTGGTATACAAATATAACATCACATATGGAATAGTATTATAAACACAATTTTGATATATATGTATATTATATATTAATATATATATATATATATATATATATATATATATTATATATATATATAAAATATATATAATATATAAATATAAAAATAATATATGTAATATATATCATATATATATATATACATGGTGGTCTTTCAGTTTCCGTCGCCCAAATCGACTCACAATACAATAGTAGAAGAGACTTGCCCAAGATAGACATGCAATGGGACTGAACTCGGAACACCTACGCCTGTACTTATATGGTAAAAAGAAAAGAAACAAACATTAAGTGCTTGTAATTCAGGCCCCAAATCTGCAATTTTTGAACCAGGAGTTAATCGATTTCATTGAAGCCATTACTTAACGGTTTCAAGGCGGCGAGCTGGCAGAAACGTTAGCACACCGGGCTAAATGCTTAGTGGTATTTCGTCTGCCACTACGTTCTGAGTTCAAATTCCGCCGAGGTCGACTTTGCCTTTCATCCTTTCGGGGTCGATAAATTAAGTACCGGTTACGCACTGGGGTCGATTACATCGACTTAATACCTATGTCTGTCCTTGTTTGTCCCCTCTGTGTTTAGCCCCTTGTGGGTAATAAAGAAATAGGTTTCAAGGCGGCGAGCTGGCAGAAACGTTAGCACACCGGGCTAAATGCTTAGTGGTATTTCGTCTGCCACTACGTTCTGAGTTCAAATTTCACCGGGGTCGACTTTGCCTTTCGTTCCTTCGGGGTCGAAAAATTAAGTACCAGTTATGTACTGGGTTAGATCTAATCGACTGGCCCCCTGCCACAAATTTCAGTCCTTGTGCATATAATAGAAAGGATTATTTAACGGGTTCTTTTATTTCATCGAAACCGAAATGATAAAAAGGCAAGATTAACTACGGCGCAATTTGAACTCAGAATGTGAAGGCCTAAAACGGCGCTGGAACGATTCTGCTAAATCCATCGCCATAAACGGTGCAAACAACCCCCCGCCGCAGCAGAAGCAGCTACAGCGGCAGCAGCAGCAGCAGCAGTAGCAGTAGTAGTAGTAGTAGTAGTAGCAGCAGCAGAAAAATTATTATTATTATTATTATTATTATTATTATTATTATTATTAGTAGTAGTAGTAGTAGTAGTAGTAGTAGTGGTGGTGGTAGTAACAGCAGCAGCAAGAGGTCAGAATCGAAGCAGCAGCCATAATTCATGTGCTCTCAGCTAAACGAGCAGGTATGATTTAGTAAAACCAGTTGCAACGGATGTCTTCAATACGACATCGCTGCTTCTACAGTGCTGGCAGGTGTTTTCTGTTCTCTATAAAACAAATGACATATAGTCTGCTGCATTGCAATGCTATTTTTTTAATTTTTTTCCTCTGTATTTACAGATATTTATTCTCTAGATATTCTGTCAAGCCTAACTTCCTGTAAATATTTCTCCCTCAGACAATGAGCGTCGTATAAACTTTACTTAACATAGTTTCGTTTTTGTTTGACATTGTGTTTTTGATTTAGTTTCTTAGAAAGCTAATATCATAATTTAGTTTATTCTTGAAAGAGAAAGAGTGAAAGAGTGGGGATGAGAAAAAGAGAGGGAGCGATAGAGAGAGTGTGAATCTCAGTCCAGATTTCTCCTTAGTATCAGAGAGATACTTATCATAAATTAACATTAATCTTTTAACTTATACTTGTTTCAAATCACTAGACTGCGGCCTTGCCTGAGCGCCACCTTGCAGGATTTTAGTCATGAATTAAGGCCCCTCAGTACTTATTCCATAGGTCCCCTTTGCCGAATCGCTAAAATTACGGGAACATAAACAAAACAAGAGGTTATCAAGCGACGCCGGATGACAAACAAAACACACACACGCGCATACTCAAACACACCACACACACACACACACACACACACACACTCAAACAAACAAATGTATACAAATATGTATACACACACACGCACGCATATATATATATATATATTCTTTTATTCTTTTGGTTCAGTCATTTGACAGCGGCCATGCTGGAGCACCGCCTTTAGTCGAACAAGTCGAACCAAGGACTTATTCTTTGTAAGCATTGTACTTATTTTATTGGTTCTCATTTGCCGAACCCATAGGTACCGAGAACATGAACACATCAACATCGGTTATCAAGCGATGGTAGGGAGAAAACACACACACACACACACAAATATATATACAGATACATATATACGATAGGCTTCTTTCTGTTTCCGTCTACCTAATCCACTCCCAAGGCTTTGGTTGGCCCGAGGTTTTAGTAGAAGACACTTGCCTAAGGTGCCACGCAGTGGGACTGAACCCGGAACCATAATACACGCACTATATATTTGGTATTAATTTGCTTCAGCTTTATTTTATATTAATCGTAGTTCGGCTAGAGTTCTTTCGTCACACTTCTGTGACCTCATCCGTGGTCCTTTGCTTTCTTCTTTCTTATTTGTGTGTGTTTCCTTACTAATGATCAGCCATTTTGGATTCCTATTACATGTCTCTTTATTTGTGCATGAGTATACACCTATGTGTGTCTATGTTTATTAAGTGTGTGTGTGTGGGGAGGGGGAGAAAGTGCCTGTATTATCTGTATCCCCTGTTTTATTCACGTTCGTTTAATTTGTTTTTATTTTGTTCATGTGTTTATACCTACTTATTTTTTCTAGTCTTTCATTTTTTTGTATTTAGTTTATTTTAATTTATTTTGTTAATGTATATATTTATTTGATTTCATTTTTTATGTGTATTGTATTATATTTAGTTCATATTGTTATCAGTTTATGAGGATCTTATTCTGTCATATGTTGTGGTGTGTGCTAGTGTTCCATTCCAGTTTCCTATTCAGGCTAGGTTTATCATCTATTATGTGTGTAGCTTCCGTAATTTGTCTAAGCGTTGCGTCTGTTCTATGTGTGGACAAGATTTTAACTTCTATGGTGTTGAGTGAACCCTCGTGTTCCTGCTCGGCGTGCTGGTACTGGAACGATGCTCATTTACCCGCTCTCTTATGCTCCCTGTTGTTCCTCCTACATACGTCGTTGTCTTGTTACTGCACAATCCCTCTGTACATCTTATACTATAGACTATATTTCTGGCTTTACAGTTTGTTTGTGGGCTAAATCCACATACAGTACAGTTCCTATCAGTAGGGGGTTCTACTTAATTCTTAGCTTAAGTTTGTCTAGCGCCCTTCTAAAACGGTATGCCAGTTCGCCTCTAGGGTTGGTGTCGCTGAACATGACATTCTGGTATTTGTGGCTATCCCTATTTTCTTCTTAGTCCTTTCAATGGTGTTCTATGACTTACTCGTATAGAGTGGGCAAATGCCATACCTGTGGTTATGTATGATAGTTTCAAATTTTCTCATGGCTCCTTTGTATACTCTGATCCTTTCTCTATGGCTGTATCCTGAAAACTGCGGTGAACGAAATGTTTTATGTGTCTCCTTATCTCTGTAGGGTCGCACATGCGGGACACATTTCGCATTGTTCTGATGAGGTCTGCCATCAATATATCGAATTTGGCATTGTCCGCGATAGCTGAGTTCCGGTGGATCAGGTATTTGGAGGCCATAGGTTTGGCATAGTGTGAATGAAAGATTCGGGTTTTGTTATGCTCAGTTTCCAGCCAGAGTTCTGTATCTAGTACTGGTAGTCTCTGGGTAGGGTGTTTTGTAGGGTAGTCTATCGTGACCTTAATACTCTGGTGGATAGAGTTAGCTATTTGCTGGATGCTCTCTATAGTATTAGTTTCTATTTCTATTTCAAGAGTACTCTCTTGTGGGGTTGTCTTTACCACTACGTTGATATCATCGACATAGCGAGAGTATATATTCACGAGTATGGAGTTCTGTGTCAGGCGTTCTTTAAGCCTTCTGTCCCACCATACCATGAAAAGTTTGGCCACATCACCAGCGATACTAACTCAGATGGCTGAAGCAAATAAAACAAACAAAAAAAAAGACAATGTAATTCTGCATTAAAATAACGGGATGGTCATGGTTGGACTACCTTTATCATAGGTCTGCAGAACCAGGTCTGATTTGAGGTTCGGCTTCAGCAATGATATAAGACCTGTTTACTGAAGTGAAACAATAACTTGAAAAACTGAAGTTATCTGAGATTATTCTTGAAATTAGCAGATTAAACTCCCTACAGGGGTGTTTTAAAGTCTAAAAATGAAAACGACAAAGAAAATAACTTTAAGAATATCAGCTCATCGAAATTTCTTTGAGAATTCTTGAATTTTGTAAAATAAAGATAAAGCACATAAAAGTAGGTCATGAGCTTCAAATCAAATACAGAATGTAACGGGAAAAAGGATTAGAGAAATTGTGACGCACCCGATTTTGGTTTTTCGTTGATCCAGCACTATTTGGTTATGGCTGTCTTGGCTCAGAGAAATTTTGGCGTAATGAACATTGTTTTTATCCTACATAACATCTAACTCTTTGAGGAACGTTGTACATAATTACGAAGTAAAGACTTTCGTTATTAGTAAACACACACTGAAAAATCAAATACGTGTATTCCATGTAACGTTTTTCTCGTAATTCCTTAAATTCAAATATGTAATTCCGCCTCACGTAGTTTGGAGAACGTTAACTGCCTTGTATCAACAATCATTCTAGTAGGAGTCACATGTACTAGAATAACGATTACTTCGTTGATTTATCGAAAATATCATATACTTTCGCTATTGTATTTGTTTCATATAAAAGCGACAACTCCATCTTAGACATTTCAGGTTATATGATCTTTCTTTTGTGATTCTGTTGTTTTCTTTATCAATAAAAGAAAAAAAAATTATTTTCAATACACTCTAATCTCTCTCTCTCCCGTTCTCTCCCCTCTCTCCCCCCTCTCTCCCCCCGCTCTCCCCTCCCCTCCCCTCCCCCTCTCCCCCCTCTCTCGCTCTTTCTATACATCTAAATGTATTTCATTTACATATGAAACATTTTAGAATCTCTATTTATCTCTCATGCCCTTTCTTCCTCTCAAAATGTTTATCTCAGCATTTTTTAAATCCAGCATTTAAAGACTCGGAACAAAGACCGTCAAGCATTGTTTCCGACATTGTAACAAATCTGCCACTCCATTAATAATATATTTTCTCATATCACAAGTACTACGACCATCTACATCAATACCAGCATCACCAATTCAAAAACGTGTTCCAGTACCAACACCTGCGTATCACCGTCAAAATCAACGCACCTACAATTCCCATCGCAGCAGTTTAGAAATTTACCCATTTTCAGTAGAAAGTTATCTCCTCTTGAACGGTTAAAAACGACGTTGACCGCTTTTATTCGATTTTGCAACGTATTCTAATGATTGCAATAGCTGCAGGAATATGGCTCTTTGTTTTACTTTCAGAGTTTAGTTTTCATTTTTCTGTCTAGCGTACAACGGAACAAGAGGATCTAAGCCGGAAGTCGCAACCTCAGATGTGATGATGTTGCCGCCTCAAGCAATACAATATCAGTATCAATGTATGTATGTATGTATGTATGTATGTATGTATGTATGTATGTATGTATGTATGTATGTATGTATGTATGTATGTATGTATGTATGTATGCATGTATGTATGTATGTATGTATGTATGTATGTATGTATGCATTATTGTATGTATATATGTATGTATACATTATTGTATGTATGTATATATGTACGTGCATGCCGTGCATGACGCTACACGCCTTACTCGTACAACGAATAATGTATTGTTGAGTTGTTTAGCATATTCGTTATTCAACATCTTTTTAAAATGATTGTAGGCTTTAGCTTAAGGGAGTTCTGGCTATTCTCCCTAGCAAAGCAAGCGACAACATACATGTCCATTCGTTTTAATGCAACTTGGTGGTTGCATACATCTTTCATACACATACATACATGTATGTATATATATGTATATATTTACATATGTATATATATGTATGTATATATATATATATATATATATATATATATATATATTATATATATATATATATATATATATATATATATATATATATATATTAGTGAATTGAAGAAATGGAGTTGAACGAAGATTGAACAGAAAATCGTTTTATTGCATTCTACACGTGTTTCGAAGCCACAATTTACCAAATTCCGATTGAATAAGGAGACCATATTGTGTCTTTCTCTTCAGGAAGAAATAGGAAATCCGTTGGCAAAAACAAAAACAGAACAGAGGCGCAGCAAAACAAATTGAACGAGGCTCCTTAGAGCCCATGGCCAAACTGTTTGGCCATGGGCTCTTAGGAGCCTCGTTCGATTTGTTTTGCTGCGCCTCTGTTCTGTTTTTGTTTTTGCCAACGGATTTCCTATTTCTTCCTGAAGAGAAAGACACAATATGGTCTCCTTATTCAATCGGAATTTGGTAAATTGTGGCTTTCGAAACACGTGTAGAATGCAATAAAACGATTTCTGTTCAATCTTCGTTCAACTCCATTTCTTCAATTCACTAATAATATTAAAATTCAATTATCCGCACCAACGCATGGTTGCAACACCATATGGTTGTACCTCCAACCGTGCTGTCTTCTGCTGTGATTTTTGCTACCAAGGTATCGGTTAAACTTTTGATTAATCTGCAACAAGATTATTCATCTTTCTATTTCACAAAATATATATATTGGTAAAACGGTAAGATAACAAAAGAAAGAAAGAGACCTCAATATTATGTAAATAGAGGAAATTTATCTATAAAATAATATGTTACGTTACTCGATAGTCAAGATAAAACTCTGAGTTTCAGATGCCGAAGCGGAAATCCACAAAGTCATCTCTTCGGTTATCTGGCTGAAGAGATGACGTTGCGGATTCCCACTTCGGCATCTGAAACTCAGAGTTTTATCTTGACTATCGAGTAACGTAACATATTATTTTATATATATATATATATATGATGTATTAAGATTCAGTTGAATAAGGAGAAGAAGATGAATGAATAAATATCTCACAACTTTATTATTTGTTGTAATTGTTTCTGTATCCGTTTTGTAATCATATTGCAAGTAAATGATACCGTGTTAAAATTTATGTACTTTGTGTGGCTGAATATACCAGAGTGGTACTCCATGTATATGTAAACACGGTTGAGCAGCTAAACTGGGACTGTTTTCAAAATGTTGTATTTAAATAAGTGTAGTTAATTTTAAATTACTGTTTTTATGTAGCAATTCTAAGTCTATGATGTTCCCTTTATGACGTTTTCCATTTCGTGAAAGATTACAAACGCGCGCGCACATACAGGCACACACATACACTCAGACGCCGGCGCTTACACACAGACTCATACAAACACACGCGCGCTCGCACATAGAGCTATGTAATTAAATATAAAGACTCACCGATAGTTAAATATGTTTTTCTCTGCGAGTGAACACGTTTTACACACACACACACGCACACACACACACACACACACACACACATATACATATACATCAATCTATCCCGACATACATGCATACTTCGATACACAAATATACATATTTATTCAGACAGACACACACACATACATATATACGTACATACATACATACATACATACATACATACATAATATATATATATATATATATATATATATATATATATATATATATATATATATATTATATATATATATATATATATTCACACATTACATGTGTGTATAAGTGTGTGAATGTACGTGTGTAGTCTGTAGACTACACATTAATAGACTTCCTTTCAGAAATAGTACTACTAGCCACAGAACTGTGAACTTATTTTCTTTTTCATTTCTTGACTTTTCGTTCTATTTTCCGGGTTTCACCACATTTTCTCACCTTTACCTTTCTACGTGTCGTTTTTCCTTTCTTTCAGCGGTTTCTTCTTCTCCCTCTTTCAGTCTCTTAACATTTACCAGTCTTTAAACGTCTCCGAAATACGTATTCCTCTTCATTTACTGTGAAACATTCGACCTTGCCTTTGATTAATTAACTTTGGAGCAGCTGTTTGGACAATGAAGTAATCAGCTGATGCTTCTTTTGTACTGGTTGCCGCCTATAGAATCAACAAGCACCTATTTACTACTTTCAGCTTGTACCAACAACATTTTAGACATTTTAAAATTTTATTTATTCCTTTCTTTTATAGTTATTCTCGTCTTATTTCGATCTAAGATGCCATGTTTCTCATTGGAAAGCGAACAAATAAGCAAATATAATGTTTAAGACTAATAATAAAATAAAAGAGAACATAATTAAAACAAAACAAATATAATGTATTGAAACATATAAAATTAAAACAAAAGTGAAGCAAACTTTCAAATATCAATTTTAACTATCTGTTTTATGCAGAGAATTTTGTCTTCAGTGCACAGCTACTGTCTATTGTTAGTTTTATCACGAGTCAACAAGCTTCATTGTACAGACAGTTCCTACATCGCAGCTTTCATCTAGTGCACAGTTCGGCTTTTGAAAATTATTTGCTTTAAAAATTTGATAAGATCTGTAGTCCACCGGGAAATTTGAAGTTAACACGTAGTTTACAAGGATGCCAACAAAGTGTTAATTATCATATCCTTCATCGCGGTAATCAATAGTACATAAACAAAATTTGCATATTGTTAAGAATATATAATTTTTTAAACGAGGCTTAGCGCCTCCATGTTTTATCTTCGTCGGCATATGAAGTATTTTTCTTTATGTTATTTCTTTATTTTTCAATCTTTGATAGTTTTCTCCATGTGTTTTATTTTATTTTGTGTAAGTTATACATGAATTAAGTTTCTTCTTTCTGCTAAAAATGAAAACATAGATATATTAGCTACATGGTGTGAATTAATACATAATTATAAGCAGAACATATCTTTATTTGAATTATTGCGGAAGAGTAAGATGGTGGACTGGAAGACTCGTTAGCATGTCGGACAAAAGGACTAGCGACATTTCTTCTGAGTTCGGATACTACTGAGGTCGATTTTGCCTTTCACTTCTTTATTTATTTTTTGGGATTGATAAAATATATGCTAGTTGAGAACTGGGGTCTGTGTAATCGACTTCCTTAGCGCTCAAAATTGCTGGCCATGAAAAGGAAATATTGTGGAAGGGGAAAAGGAAGAAAAACATGATAAAAAAGTGCAACACCAAATACGAAGCAAACATTCCGTACCATGGCACGGTGGCACGTGGACACATCTTAGGACACTTACTCATGATGTTGAATATTTAGAGCAAGTTATTATTAAATCCAGTTTTCTCGAAGTAGTATCTCATAAAAGAATATACATTCGGCTATACAAACTAATAAAATGTGTGCCTGTTACTCAACGGAATGTGGGGAAACTCCTGATTGTTCAGCTGTGTAAGGTCCTGCAGCTAAAATTTCGTTCCGTAGGTGGGTTATTTCGGATTCAGTCGTACTGTATACAGCACTTTTCAAAAATATTTTTTATAATAGATTCGGGTCGATCAAAGCCTGGAGAATAAATGTTGTAGGCCGAAACTACAAGAAGTCTCATCTGAAGAACAGTTCTTCTTAGATTTCTTAGGTTAATGATTTTGTTCGCCATCCGATTTAACAGCGCCATCAGGCCCTTAGGTTCTCTGGTTTGCAAGTATTTGGGTTAGGATTTCGATCTGAGGATAAATCCTGTCTCTCCTGGCAATGTAAGAGTCTTTGAAAACAGACATCGGCACTATGCTTAAGCCATTATAAAATTTCTTCACAACTATTTGTAGTGAGGACTAATGGCCTTGTTGAAGTTCTGTAAAAATATTAATTTCCTATAAAAAGCCCCAACATAATTTCAGTGAGAAATAGAATATTTTATAGTTTTGATCTAAGCTTAATGATTATAATGTATATACTTAACAAAACATCAACAGTAACCAAATCTCGAAATTAAAAGAGGTAATCTTCATTGCTAGAATGGCTTTGTATAGAGACCTGTTTAATCAGGCCCGATTTGGACAGCAGGAAAAACTATACATGGTTTTGTGGTCAAGAAGCTTACTTTGCAACCACCTGCACTTTGCAACCATCTTGCACAAATGTTTTCTACTAAAGTCTCGAGTTGACTAATATGTGATTAAATTTGGTAGGCGAAAACAGTGGAAGCCCGTCGTATATATATCATTGTATTTCTGGCTGGTCATTTTTTCCCCAAATAAATACAGGAACAATATAGTCGTTCTTCACTCGTTTTCTAATCTTCTTGTTTGAACTCATGTCCATTGTCCGGAAATCTTTCGTTATACATTTGCCAAAAAAGCAAAAAGAAAAAAGAAAAAAGTAACCTTGCCGAAATACAACGATATCTGTTTCAGCACACGACTTCACATCAGAGAATATTGTAACAGAAGTTTATGTATGTATATATACATATATATATATATATATATATATATATATATATATATAGATATATATATATATATATATATATATATATATACATATATACATATATATATATATATATACATATATACATATATATGTATATATATACATATATACGTATATATATATATACATATATACATATATACAATATATATATATACATATATACAATATATATATATATAATATATATATATTATATATATATAATATATATATATATACACACATATATATATTATATATACACACACATATATATATACATATATATATATATATATATATATATATATATATATATAATATATATATATATATATATACATATATATATATACATATACATATATATATAACATATATATATATATATCATATATATATATATATATACATATATATATACATATATATATATATGTATATATATACATATATATATCATATATATATATATATATATATATGAAAAGAAGTCAAAATAGAAAATGCTAAAATAATTTTATAAAATACATTTCAGTACCAGTTTCAGTCACTGAGACTTTTTCAGCTATCAGTATGGAAAACAATTAGATTTTGGAAAAGTTAAAAAAACGTTTTTTAAAAGAAAATTTGCAGTGTTCAAATACAAGTGGCATTTTCCTTGTTTCTGCTTGTTTCTGTCTCTCTTATTTACTCTTGTAGGTTCGAGGTCATTGTGAATTCTTGGTAGGGAAGAAGAAGAAGAAGAAGAAGAAGAAGAAGAAGAAGAAGAAGAAGAAGAAGAAGAAGAAGAAGAAGAAGAATGTGGGAGTGCCATGATAGTAGTATGTTAAATGGTCAAGTGCCCTGAAACTGACCGTTGTGGATGGTAGTAGTGATTGAATTCCTGAAACATCTCTTTTGAATGTTTTGTTCATAAAATTCGCGTAGGTGTTATTCTAAACAAAAATAGTGGTAAAGTTAGGAAGGAGATGGCGAAGATGAGGAAGACGAGGAAGAAGAAGAAGAAGAGAAGAAGAAGAAGAAGAAGAAGAAGAAAGAGAAGGGAGAATAAGAAGGAATGTAGGTAGTAGGATAGCAGTAAGGTGTTAAATGGTTAAGTGACCTAAAAGTGACTCGTTATGGATTATAGCTGTGATTGGAACTCTTTTTAATGAATTCATGGGAATCTCTTGAGTGTATCGTTTTTAATATTTGCGTGTGTGTTTGTGTCCCTGAATTGGTAGAGAGGGAAAATTCTGAAGCTTGGATTTTTGTAATTGGTGCAAATGTCTATGTGTTGGCTGAATGCTATTTTTCTGTTTCGGCGAATTTAGAACTGGGATCTGTGCAGAGCCATTCTTTTACATAGACTGTTTTTTGTTTGGCCTATGTATTGCTCTTGACACCCAGAGCAGGTTAGTACGTATGTCAGGTTCTCCGAAGCACATGTGAAGTTGCTTTTCACTGTGAAACGTTGTCCCACACAGAGGGGACAAACAAGGACAGACAAACCGATTCTGCCAGCTCGCCACCTTATGATAACATATATATTCTTTTCTATTCTAGGTACAAGACTAGAAATTTTGGGGGAGGGGGCCAATCGATCAAATCGACCCCAGTACGCAACTGTTAATTAATTTATCGACCCCGAAAGAATGAAAGGCAAAGTCGACTTCGGCGGAATTTGAACTCAGAACGTAAAAACAGACGAAATACCGCTGAGCATTTCGCCCGGCGTGCTAACGTTTCTGCCAGCTCGCCGCTTTATGATAACATATATTTCACGACGACATAAATAGCATTATTCACAGTAATTGAAGCGGCATATTGGCAGAATTGTTAGCACATCGTATGAAATACTTAGCGGCATTTTTTTCCGTTTCAATACGTTCTGAGTTCAGATTCTTCCGGCGTCGATAAAATACTAGTCATACATTGCGTCATTTTAATCGACTAAGCCCAACCCCAAATTTCAGGTCTTATTCCTAAATGAGAAAGAGTTATTCCCCGTGATTGTAATAAACAACTTCCATTCTATATACTCTTTCGTTACATTTTCCAAATTTTGAATGTGTTTCTTCTTATCGATTTCTCATTTGTTTCCGACGGAGTATATTAAACCAAATGGCATATGATATAATATAATCTTTTCCTTTTACTGTGACTTGAAATCGGTTTGAAATTGTTTTGAGTATGGTCTGTAATATTGCAGCCAAATATTTGATTTTCTATTTTGAGAATATGTTGCGATAATTGGTTCAGACGATATAATGTTTGGAATATTAGAGTGTGTTTTAAAATAACGTATAGATAGGACTATAATTAAATATTCTTTCTATACTAAACCTCTGTTCAAAGATATATATCTCAAACATTCTATCAACCCATAAACTAATTATGACAAGCAGTTTTTTCTCAATGGTCGTAAATTAAAAGTGACATTTAATATTTTATCTCTAAACTGAAAAGAAAACAAACAGAAAACAAACATAAGAAGCCTACATTTTCTCAGACTACTTAAAATTGGTAAAATGAAAATATGGCTGAGCAAATATTTAAAACTATTGACTATGTCGCTTCTAAATATTATCTGCAAATTCAAAGGCTGTAGCAGATACTAGATATTTTTAATGAGTCCGAATGGTGGTCCACATTGGCAAAAAATATACAATGTAGTTCATAAGTTTCGGTAACTGTTCGTGCAAAGGGGAGAAGCGAAATGTGACGTATCGGGGGTTTCCTTCTCGAAAATGAAATAATACGCAAAACAAATTAAAAATATAAAAAAAGTAAATAAACAATGAAGTGTTAGTTTATCGCATGCATCTGTATGACATATCGATAAGTTTAGTAAAACAGAACCATCCAATACCTTTGAATGCTGGTAACCACAAATAATGATATTATTTTCTTTCTTAAATACGATGAGGTATGGATTCTTAATAAATCATATAAATTTTACAGCAATTCCCTTTTATTTAATTCCTTCCTTCCTTCCTTCTTTCTTTTCTTCTCTCTTTCCTTCCTTCCTTCTTTCTTTCTTTCCTTCTCTCTTTCTCTCCTTCTTTCTTTCTTTCTTTTTTTCTTTCTTTCTTTCCTTCTTTCTTTCTTTCTTTCTTTCCTTCTTTCTTTCCTTCCTTCCTTCCTTCCTTCTTTCCTTCTTTCTTTCTTTCTTCTCTCTCTATGGGATTCCTCTGGGCCCCACGGATACGAGACATTACTCACAAAACTTGATGTGCTTTATATTTTTTGTTTCCTGTACTAAATATAATATATTCAATTCCGTGCGAATATTTTTACACTTGTATTTATATTAAAATTCGTTATATTGGTAAATAAGTCATCTTAGGGTTCATGTTACAGTATTCAATGCGGAATAAAAACTGAATTAAAAATTCAAAGCTGTGAGAGAATATCTTTCCAGTGAGAGATTATATATTACCAATGATGCAAGGTAGAGAGTATTCGATCAATTCCTAAACAAGTATATATAAAACAGGGCTTCTACCTATTATGGCGATGAGTTAGCTAGAACTATGTTCATGTAGAGTACATCTCAATGGCACTACATCAGAATAAACTACACACAGGAAGGTCATCTAGTTTAATTCACTTGAAAACCAACATGAATACACAGCCTGGAATTTCCCTGCTCTGGTAAGATGACTCTTCCAATAAAGGGATTCTATCCTTTGAAAGGCCTTGTAAATCACATTTGCTAAGCAACGAAAGACTTTGCAAATATCCAAGCTATCAATAACCAGAATCAGTTATTTAGCTCGTTATCTTAGATAATGAAATATTGATTCGGAAATCTATAACTTGAGGCATCAAAATTTACACGATCGAGAAATTTCAATGACTTCTCAGAGAAAGCTATAACCACGTATCCTAAAATCTGATTATACTCTCATAGCAAATGGCATCGTGCGGGTGACGAAAAAAGAACAATAATAACAACACCAACAATCTTTTCAGCTATTGGCACAATGCCTGAAATATTAGGGAAGGAGTTAAGTCCCTTACAGAGACCCCCCAGTACTCCAATGGTACTTAATTTATCGACCCCGAAAGGATGAAAGACAAAGTCGACTTCGCCTTTATTCCTTTCGGGGTCGATAAACTGAGTGCCAGTCGAATAATAGTAACAATTCTTTCTATTATCAAGACAAGGTCTGAAATTTTAGGGAGTCGGTTAGTCGATTGCATCAACCCCAGGGCTTGACGGATGCTTTATTTTATGGACAACTCAAAGGGGTCCATACGAACCTAGAACATAATGAGATAAAAGCAATATAGCTAAGTATTTCCTCCCATGGCGCGTGGCTTAGTGGTTAGGGTGTTAGCATCATGATCATGAGATTGTGGTTTCCATTCCTGGACCGAGCGACGCGGTGTGTTCTTGAGCAAAACACTTCATTTCACGTTGCTCCAGTCCACTCAGCTGGCAAAAATGAGTAACGCTGCGATGGACTGGCGTCCCATCCAGCTGGGGAAAACATACGCCATGGAAACCGGGAAACCGGGCCCATGAGCCTGGCTAGGCTTTAAAAGGGCGCATTTATTTTTTTATTATTCATTTCCTCCCATGCGCTCATATTCTGCTAAGTTATAATATTAAATGGAATTAAGAGAAGGCTTCATATATATATATATATATATATATATATATAAGTAATTTGTGATTTTTGAATTAAGCACACGCACAGATCACAAAGGAACAGATATATATTTTTTATCTAAATATATATATAAAAACCCTTTATTCTATAGGCTCAAAGCCTCACATATTAGTAGAGAGGATCAATTGATTATATTGACCCCAGCGCTCAACTGGTACTTATTTCCTTGACTCCGAAAGGATGAAAGGGAAAATCGACCTCGGAAGCATTTGGGCTCGAAACATAAAACCGAAAGAAATGCCATTTAGCATTTTCTCCGGCAGCGTAAGGATTGTGAAGCCATCTCTGTCTCACTAACTCTCTCTGTCTCTCTGTCTCTCTCTCTCTCTATCCATCCATCCATCCATCCATCCATCCATCCATCTATCTATCTATCTATCTATCTATCTATCTATCTATCTATCTATCTATCTATCTATCTGCATATATATATATATATATATATATATGGAGAGAGAGAGAGAGAGAGAGAGAGAGAGATAGCACAGACACCAATATACGCACTCATACGCACACACACACACATATATCTATATATATATACATATATATATTTATATATATATGCTGCATATATATATACACATACATACGTACATAAGTATATATATATATATACATACATACATACATACATACATACATACGTACATACTTACATAAGTATATATATATGCATAGACACACGTATAACTATACATGTATATATGTAAACACGCACTCACACATATACACACACATGTTTATGGCCAAGATTTAAGAAATGCGGTCAAGTTTTATCTGAATCTGGAGGCTTGTGAGATTCTGTTTACTTTGACTCATAAACAAATTTGAAGTCTAAATATTGATTAAGCATCACCATAACACCTTTAACTTGCTGTATATGGGATAACCGTTGACCAGAAGGACCGTCGAAGTTGTTTTACTCTTCTATATAGGTAGCATGTAATTAAGGAGATAGGTCATCGCCAGAGGGCAGCAAACTCTCATTTCGATGACATTTACCAAATTTATTTCATTATACATCATTATTAATAAATAATCCAATATACAGTTATTTCTCATCTGTTTATGTATGTGTATATGATGTACTTATGTATGTTCCCACACACACATGCAAACACACACATACACACACACACACACACACACACACACACACACACATCGTATATGATATGTGCATGAGTGTGTGCGCGTGTATGTAATTATATTCATATTTATGTATACTCCTATCTATATATGTCTCCCATGTATGAATAATTGTTGTTGTGTGTGTGTGTGTGTGTGTGAAGTTGTCTGCGAGTTTGTTTTGTGTTTAATATGTGGTTCTACAAGTGTAATTTGTCATACAACTATCTCAGATTTTCAAATATATTTGATGAGCAAAATAAAGCCGTTTTTATGGAATATACTATATTTACACACACACACACATATATACATACAATTATATATAAATACTTTCTACCAAACTATAGAATGTCGCCAAACTATTTTTTCAAAAGAATGCAGAAACTGTTGCAAGTTTTGTTATAATTTATTTACTATGGTCATGAGATTTTCCGTTGAAATTCTGAAAAAGTAATTTGTTTTGCATTTTCCGATGTTTATTTTCATTTTTGTTTTTTCAGATTAGTTTTGTTCTTTGATCTAGTTTTTCATTTTCGTTAAGATTTATGTGAAATCTCATTTCCATAAAGTTTTGATATTTTCGTCGTTATTGGATGTAATTAATTATTGGCAATGTCTGTGTATTTTCTGCTGGAAGGTTTCCCTGAAACAAATAAACGAGTTTCAGCTTCCCTGAAGGGTAGAATGATTCTTCAAATTCGTGATGAAGGTCATAGCTTTAAGATCAACAGAAACAAGAGTGAAGTAGAAAATAAATAAAATCAGACGTCATAATCTTTATACATAAAATATGTAAAATACTCCATCAAAATAAAGACTTGAAAAAAAAATAGGTCGGGCGAACAAAAACCAACAACAAATAAAAACGTTTGCTCAAAAGAGCAGAAAAGCCCTCGACCCTTAAATTAGCCTATAGTGACAGTAAGGAGACTGTCAAACTCATTGACGAATTTCTTTATAAGTGATGAAAGGATTCTGCTCTAATTGCACATCAAATGACAGAATCAGCAACTTAGCTCAATGTCTTTGGGATTGACAATTAAGGCCTTCATCCAGCAGATATTTGTTTAAATATGCTACTAATGATGCAATCCATCTGTGCAGTGTGTAGTTCGGTCATGTTCTATTAAATCTAGAAAGTAATGCGTTGAAAAATGGGGCCAGACTAATGAAGTTGTTATTCTAGGATCTAGCATCTGTCTGTGTACTAAAGTGAAATGAGGTATGCAGAATTAAATATGAATTTAAAGAGCTGAGAATGCCTTCACAGAACAATTAGGTATTACCTTATAAAAATAGTTTGTATCAAGTTTAAGAGTTGAGTCAGTGTAAACTAATATAATCACATAATCACTTCGTAGACAAAGAGGCACAAAATGGACGACTCAATGAAGTTCTAAACTAGTTGTGAGGTTAATTACTGGTATCTTGCCAGTGACTTCGCGTTGACTTGGACTAGACAAGATTTTACATCAAGAGTCCACTGATATGTAAGTACGTACAGCAATTTGGTATCGTTCACCTATATACTTTAGAAAATATATTCAATGCAATGGCCCACCGTCAGAGAACATAATAATAATAATAATGATGATGATGATGATGATAATGATAATAATAATAATAATAATAATAATAATAATAATAATAATAATAATAATAATAATAATAATAATAATAATAATAATAAATGTTCGGTGTCTATACGTTAGAATAACAATTATAGTCTTTGTTGAGGCAAGAAAACACCCACGAATTTACTGAGTCGCTTGAAATATTAAAGCAAGATAACTCAGTCTGAGATACTGCTGTGCACTAAGTAGCTCAAACATTATCATTCTTAACATACACGTAATATAAGCCCAAAGGCATGGAACCCGTATTACTATACATCAATGATTCTCATGCGGAATTTTAGCTGTTTTTATTTCTTTCCTTCGTAGATTGCGTGTCCCTTTTATCTGATACCACGAGGGTGCAATGACAGTGGCAGATAATTCTCTATTATAGCATCAATTCTGGTTTTGATTTTTACGTTATATAATATATTTCTGGATGATTTCAGAAAGCTGAAATGCGAAAGAAATAATAACAAAATTGTTTCTCGCAACATAGAGGATTGTAAAAGACCGGACCACCTGCTTTACGGTATATAAATGACTACGTCACATTTCTGAATTCAGATTTAATCGAGGTCGGGTGTTCTGTCCACCTTTTACAAATTTTGCATGAAATAAAAATTACTATAATAACTTGGAAAGATGCAATTAAAAGAAATACTCTGCATTTTCAAATCGAATGGATGAGGTGATTGGCTCATTCACGAAGTCATCTTTGTTTTCTTTATGGAGAAATTGTACGTTTATTGAGAGGACACCAAAGAACAGAGAGGCTTCTACAGAAATATAAGAACATTATCATAAAGTATATTTGGGCAGCTATGTCTAGTACTGTTATCGTGCGTTCTTCAATGTCTTCATGTGAATGTAACCAGACGAGAACATTCTTGGAAACCGTCGTGCATACATACATAAATACATATATACATACATACATTTATAAATACATACATACAAACATACATACATATATACATACATACGTACATACATACATACACACATACATACGTACATACACGCATACGTACATACACACGTACGTACATACATACATTGGTATACATATACATATGTGTATGTATACATACATACATACATACATATATGTATGTATGTATATCTATCTGTACGTATGTATATATGTATGTATGTAGTATGTATGTATGTATGTATGTATGTATGTATGTAGCTCAACAGTAGCGCTTGGTGGTCCAAAATCGGAGGTGCAATCTATGTGGGTGCTTTTCCAGAACATTGGTTAGAAAAGCCACATCAGATGCCATAATGTTGCTAAGGTGTATGTACTAAAGATGGGCAAACTCTGCATAAGGAGTAGACAACGACCATGTACATATTTATTTATTGCCCACAGAGGGATAAACTTAGAGGGGACAAACAAGGATAGACAAAGGGATTAAGTCGATTACATCGATCCCCAGTGCGTAACTGGTACTTATTTAATCGACCTCGAAAGGATGAAAGGCTAAGTCGACCTCGGCGGAATTTGAACTCAGAACGTAGTGGCAGGCGAAATACCGCTAAGCATTTCGCCCGTCATGCTAACGTTGCTGCCAGCTCGCCACTCTGCATGTATGCATATATGTACGTATTTATGTATATTCGTATATATATATATATATATATATATATATATATATATTATATATATATATACGTATTTATGTATATTCGTATATATATATATATATATATTACGTATTTATGTATATTCGTATATATATATATATATATATATTATATATATATATATACATATGTACGTATATACATACGGTCGTATATACATACATACATACATACATACATATATACATACATTGCAATCCAGGAACAAGAAATATCAGCCAAATACCTGATGCACAAAAGGAATAAATATGCGGAAAACGCAGTAAAATGTGACAACCGATGCAGACTTTGTGGAGTTAACACCGGAGATATCATCCACATCATAAGTAGTTCTTTAAAAAAGTCATCATGGCATTACCTACCGATGGAACATGATGTTGTAGCTAGGACACTCTGTAATGAAATCTGAAATCTGTCGAAAGTATAACCTCGAGGACAAAGAAATAAAAACTCACAGTATGGTAGAAACCATAGACACTCATAATGAAAAGGAGTACTGGTGGAATGCTCCAGTGAAAACCTCACTAAAATGTAAGCACAACAGACCTGATATAAGGATTTGGGATGGAGAAGAAAAACTGTGCACAGTTGTGGAAATTAGCTGCCCAGCGGATGTTGTAAAGCTGAAGATCAGTGAAGAAAAGAATACCTACGCTGAATTTTTGAGAAATCTGCAGTTACTCTCTCCAAATTATAAGTTCAGGTTTATATCTATAATTATTAGGTCCCTGGGATATGTAACGCACTGCCAAAATACCAATCTTGAGAAATTATGCTTCTCAAAACTAAAAAGAGGAAAGCTAATTCGAAGACTACAGATCTAATCCGTCACTGGAACTGTAAAAATTTGTACAACTTTTCAGAATTTTATCATTTAAATATATATGTGCAAGTCTAAGTAAGCAACAATATGCATGTGAATACGTACATGAAATAAAACATACAAATATGCACATATACATACATACAAACAAACAAACAAAACATCCTGCCGTTGATGTTGAAATTCCAATGAAGGAGCCTTGGATCTAGGTTAGAAACCGGCTCTTTCTCTATTGGCAGAAAATCTTGAAATAAAACTAAATAATGGCACATACATACGTACGTACGTACAGTGAATGTAAGATGACAAAGAATATAGCACAACGTTAATAATCATATTGCATGCAAATGATTCCATGTGGAAAATTACATATTATATTATGTAAAAAATATCGAAGTGGCAATTCATTAGAATATCATTATGTCGTACTTCTTTATATTGTGCGAATAGGATATATTTTATGTTGCTTAGAAAGGTAGGAAGTAGGATAATGATTGCAAATGTTATAATAATGAAAAATGATGAAAACTTAGCAACAATACCAATGGCCTCAAATTTTGGCACAAATCCAGTAATATTTCAAGGACGGGGTGAATCTATTATATCGACCCCTGTGTTCTAGTAATATTTATTTTATCAATCCCACCCAAAGTGCTGGCAGTGTCAATACCAGTAATAATATAACAAATCTTAGACGTACCGGCGGCATTGATAAGACATTGGTGAGAAATAAATTAGATGATAAAAATAGCAACAATATGGGCACACGTGTGCCTGTATGGTAAGAAGCTTGCTTCCTAACCACATGGTTCCGGGTTCAGTCCCACTGCGTGGCACCTTGGGCAAGTGTTTTCTATTATAGCTTCGGGTCAACCAAAGCCTTGTGAGTGGATTTGGTAGACGGAAACTGAAAGAAGCACGTCATATTTATATGTGTATATCTGTGTGCTTGTTCTCCACCATCACTTAATGGTCGGTGTTGGTGCGTTTACATCCCCCCATAACTTAGGGGTTCGGCATAAGAGACCGATAGAATAAGTACCAAACTTCAAAACACAATAAAATCAGGGGTCGACTTTCTCGACTAAAATTCTTCAAGGCAGTGCTCCAGCATGACCGCAGTCAAATAACTGAAACCACTGAAAGAAAAAAAACTAGGTAATACTAACAGCAACAACAACAACTACAAGAACAAAATATTTTTGGGAACAGTGTATATAAGTGAAACGATCTCGAATGAATACGTCGCCAAAACATAAAGTTAAACTCATATTTGTAATTAATATTTATGATGAATTAAGGCCTACTGACTACTTTCTTATTAATAATCACCAGGTAAGTAAATAGATAGTCTTCTTAAAATTGATGTGTTCTACACGTTTTCGCTAACCGCATGAAAAAGGAAAAAAAATGACGCAAACAATATTTTTTTTAAAAGATCCTCAGCTTTCCGTATGCAACGAATTTTGCTTCGGGTTATGCATAATTTTTTTTCCTTCTCATCTATTTTGCTTTATCGAAAATTCTCATCTTTTTGCTTAAAGAAAAAAAAAAGAATGAATTGCAAATGGCAACTGGAATAATGTGACAACAATTCAGCTGTTGATATAAATGTGGAAGCAAAGCTGGCACGTGAAGAATACCTGAAGAGCCTCCGCTTATTCGTAGAGCTGACAAAAGTTTCTACAAGTATATGGAACCAGCAGGTGCAGTATTTCGAAGAGAGTTCACGTAACCTTTTTTATCTGCATTATACTTTTGTAAATAGTGTATTACGAATTAGTTGTACTACTGAAGATAGATTATATGTAACGTATGTTTTTTTAGCTACTGCAAAATCTGGGGTACTATAAATATATTTGAAGGAAAGTATAATAGGTGCAAGTGAGCAACATTCTTTTGTAGCCAAACATGCTGATTCGCTGAAGTTATCTGTAATGATATCTGCTTTTAAATATGCTAATATGTTACATCCCCACGTTACAATTTTGTACTTCTACTTATCTGAGTGAGTTATTGTGATAGCGTTACACTGCTACCATGACAACCAACGTTATTTCTTCTTCAAGTATGCTGGAAAGCTGAGTTAACAGAGGTAAGTTACAACTAGATGAAATCTCCAAGCGGTTTAAATGCGCAAGTCTCCGATATAAATGTGGCTAAAGTAACAGCGGTAGTGCACCCAGGAGTCATGGCATGAATGCAGCCCGACTCCTTAAAGAATATAGGCTTGCCTAAGGAAGGAGGCTTCTTCTCTGAAGACCTGCTGTTCCAATCTCTTGAGAGGCTCTTACGACTACTTTGTTAAATACAGAGAAGAGTATACTTTGCTGACAAGGGCTAAGATGATAACATCATGTCTGGGATAACCTTCTGTATTTGCCTAATACATACATATTTGCCTAATACATACGCATTCAATTGCAACAGATTAGACCCCACTCAAAGTACTTCTAGTGCCAAATGGTGGCAGTAAATGGGGGAGGCGAATGATTAAGTCATTCACCGAAATAGGACATGGGAGGATTTGCAACCAGAACATAAAGGACCGGAATAAGTACAGCACTGAACCCAGTTTAAGGCCTGAAATTGGTACAAGAGTCATTCCAGAAGTTTTCAGACTTTTTCAAGAGAGTTATTTATTAATTTGAAAGAAGTACAAAACTCTAATCTTCTTCAATGTAAGGTCCTTTGACTTCAGTGCTCTTGTTGTAGCACTCCAGCTACTTCTTACAAGTCCCATAGAAATCGTTTGAAGTGAAGGCGTCCAGGACCCTTGTCAAAGTCTCCTTCATCTTCAAAATTACTGCCCCCGAGCTTTCCATCAGCTAGGATAAAGAAATAAAAACAACACGAAAGTTGCAATGAAAAAGGGCTGAATTGCAAGGAAAGTAAGTGACAGTCTTGATGCCAATCTTTGTCAAGAAATTGGTTACCAGCATGCTCATCACTGAGCATTTGGGAACAAAATTTGCTCAAATTTTGTACATGTCCAGATCTTCATGAATAATTGTGTGCAGTTGCGATACCAACTCCAAATTGTATGTTTATTGTCTTCAAAGACACAACGGACTTCATCCAGAAAATTGCGACTGTTCTCATCCAATTCTGACTGATGATCTGACGTCCTTCTTCCTCCCACTCTTCACATCGTCTACTGTTTCCTTTCTGCCGCCCCGGAGCCCCTTATGCCAGTGAAAATGTTAATCCATAAGTAGTCTGAAGAAGTTTCTGCAGCGTTTTGGCATAATTAAACAGAAAACTTTTTTGCACAATGAGCTTCTGATTGTCCAAACTGCATTCTGCAAACTACTCAGCTGTGACAAGCAGTATTAGTAAGGTGCATTCAAAATGGCGTTACAGCCGACTCCTTCAATCTGCAATAACAAAAGTTGGCAGGTCTGCTTATAAGATGTATCGTAACCATGTACTAAAATTACGTTAATCTAGAAGTTATAACTGCCTCTGCTAAAACATGTCGCTAAACTACTGAGTTGTATCTCGTAATCGTTTCGTACCGACCTCAAAATAATGAAAGCTTAGTTTATTTCAGTGTGCAATGAGTTAGAAAAATACCGTGGGACAGACCATCCTGCACTCTAAAAATTCTACCAATTTGATCAGTTGTTTTCACTACACAAATATCTCTAATTTCATGGTACGTAAAATTGCGCATGTCGAAATGTATGTTGCCCTACGATCATTTCGGTACCTGACGCGTGACACACCGTGTCCCTGTTCAGACAACGTCGATTTGACAGAGAGAGTGAACTAAAGTGCAGCACAGACATTTGATCACTCTAAGCAAATCATTTTTTCACGTACGCCGTCTTCGACAAGAGAATTTCTTCATGATGAAGGTTACTAAAGGACTGTAATCGCGTGAACTCTTATAGAAAAAATAAATCTCTATTAACCACTCGCATCTCCTGACATTATGTTTATTTATCCCTAGGGTAAAAATTTATTGTTTAGATTTCCTGTATTTTCCCTTACACGGCAAATGATTACTAAATACACTGATAGCCGATTCCAAATGTAGAGCTTACTGTGAATGTCACAGATCCTTTAAATCCAACTTTTTCTAATTGTTACACATGTGAGTATCGATTTCGAATTTGCTCTAAAAGTGTGAATTGAAACCAATATTGATATATTTTAAATAAGAGTTATTAAACGAAGCATATAAACTCACTCAATGGTTGTTGGTTGTCTATATATATTTCCCCACAATATAACTGATTAAAAATCTGTTAAAGATTAAAAACATTTGCAAATATACGCCTACTGAGATTGCTTTGTTTTAATGTCATGGAAAATATTGAGGGGAAAAATATAGAGGAATAACTAGTGAGTGTTTATAGGCATTATTATTTAACTCGCCAGAAATATATAATACAGCTGTATACATACATA